>NW_025956635.1:0-34687 GCF_023159225.1 Perognathus longimembris pacificus
CGACGACCAGTTGTCTATTTATTATTTTTTTTACTACGTATCAAGCTGCGCTGCTTGTCTTTGCTCCTGTGTGCTCGCGCACTCTCGCCTTTTCCCACTTATTTATATTTTTGATTTATTTTTGATTTGTTTTGTCAATTTAAAAAAAAATACGCATCGTGCTGTGCTGTTTGTGTTTGCTTGAGTGCATTCGCACGCTCTCACTTACTGCACTTTACAATTTTTTTGTTATTATTTATCTATTCCTGAGAGTTTATCTTAATTTATTTGTTTATTTAAATGAAGTCGACCAGTTGCCTGCCCTTCCTTCCATTATCCGTCACCGAGACAAACTGAACAAAGTTCTGAGGTCGACCTTGTAAAGATAAGGATTCAGGTCTGTCTGCTGTTTACCTTTGCTCCTGCGCTCACTGCCCTTCTCTCCTAATTTATGTTTTTGTTTGTTTGTCTATCTTATCTTTTTGGTTTTTATTTCTAATGAGTTCGACCAGATGTCTATTTATTATTTTTTTTACTACGCATCAAGCTGCGCTGCTTGTCTTTGCTCCTGTGTGCTCGCGCACTCTCGCCTTTTCCACTTATTGTTATTTTTGATTTATTTTTGATTTATTTTGTCAATTAAAAAAAAATACGCATCGTGCTGTGCTGTTTGTGTTTGCTTGAGTGCATTCGAGCGCTCTCGATTTCTGAACTTTACAATTTTTTTGTTATTATTTATCTATTCCTGAGTGTTTATCTATTTTTTATTTGTTTATTTAAATGATGTCGACCAGTTGCCTGCCTTCCTTCCATTATCCGTCACCGAGACAAACTGAACAAAGTTCTGAGGTCGACCTTGTAAAGATAAAGAATCAGGTCTGTCTGCTGTTTACCTTTGCTCCTGCCCGCACTGCCCTTCTCTCCACATGTATGTGTTTGTTGGTTTGTCTATCTAATCTTTTGGGTTTTTATTTCTCATGAGGTCGACCAGTTGTCTATTTATTATTTTTTTTACTACGTATCAAGCTGCGCTGCTTGTCTTTGCTCCTGTGTGCTCGCGCACTCTCGCCTTTTCCACTTATTTATATTTTTGATTTATTTTTGATTTGTTTTGTCAATTTAAAAAAAAATACGCATCGTGCTGTGCTGTTTGTGTTTGCTTGAGTGCATTCGCGGCTCTCGCTTTCTCCACTTTACAATTTTTTTGTTATTATTTATCTATTCCTGAGAGTTTATCTTATTTTTTATTTGTTTATTTAAATGAAGTCGACCAGTTGCCTACCCGTCCTTCCATTATTCGTCACCGAGACAAACTGAACAAAGTTCTGAGGTCGACCTTGTAAAGATAAGGATTCAGGTCTGTCTGCTGTTTACCTTTGCTCCTGCGCGCACTGCCCTTCTCTCCACATTTATGTGTTTGTTTTTTGTCTATCTAATCTTTTGGGTTTTTATTTCTAATGAGGTCGACCAGTTGTCTATTTATTATTTTTTTTACTACGCATCAAGCTGCGCTGCTTGTCTTTGCTTCTGTGTGCTCGCGCACTCTCGCCTTTTCCACTTATTTTTATTTTTGATTTATTTTTGATTTATTTTGTCAATTTAAAAAAAATACGCATCGTGCTGTGCTGTTTGTTTTTGCTTGAGTGCATTCGCGCGCTCTCGCTTTCTGCACTTTACAAATTTTGTTATTATTTATCTATTCCTGAGAGTTTATCTTATTTTTTATTTGTTTATTTAAATGAAGTCGACCAGTTGCCTGCCCTTCCTTCCATTATCCGTCACCGAGACAAACTGAACAAAGTTCTGAGGTCGACCTTGTAAAGATAAGGATTCAGGTCTGTCTGCTGTTTACCTTTGCTCCAGCGCGCACTGCCCTTCTCTCCACATTTATGTGTTTGTTTGTTTGTCTATCTAATCTTTTGGGTTTTATTTCTAATGAGGTCGACCAGTTGTCTATTTATTATTTCTTTTACTACGCATCAAGCTGCGCTGCTTGTCTTTGCTCCTGTGTGCTCGCGCACTCTCGCCTTTTCCACTTATTTTTATTTTTGATTTATTTTGTCAATTTAAAAAAAATACGCATCGTGCTGTGCTGTTTGTGTTTGCTTGAGTGCATTCGCGCGCTCTCGCTTTCTCCACTTTACAATTTTTTTGTTATTATTTATCTATTCCTGAGAGTTTATCTTATTTTTTATTTGTTTATTTAAATGAAGTCGACCAGTTGCCTACCCGTCCTTCCATTATTCGTCACCGAGACAAACTGAACAAAGTTCTGAGGTCGACCTTGTAAAGATAAGGATTCAGGTCTGTCTGCTGTTTACCTTTGCTCCTGCTCGCACTGCCCTTCTCTCCACATTTATGTGTTTGTTTGTTTGTCTATCTAATCTTTTGGGTTTTTATTTCTAATGAGGTCGACCAGTTGTCTATTTATTATTTTTTTTTACTACGCATCAAGCTGCGCTGCTTGTCTTTGCTTCTGTGTGCTCGCGCACTCTCGCCTTTTCCACTTATTTTTATTTTTGATTTATTTTTGATTTATTTTGTCAATTTAAAAAAAATACGCATCGTGCTGTGCTGTTTGTGTTTGCTTGAGTGCATTCGCGCGCTCTCGCTTTCTCCACTTTACAATTTTTTGTTATTATTTATCTATTCCTGAGAGTTTATCTTATTTTTTATTTGTTTATTTAAATGTAGTCGACCAGTTGCCTGCCCTTCCTTCCATTATCCGTCACCGAGACAAACTGAACAAAGTTCTGAGGTCGACCTTGTAAAGATAAGGATTCAGGTCTGTCTGCTGTTTACCTTTGCTCCTGCCCGCACTGCCCTTCTCTCCACATTCATGTGTTTCTTTGTTTGTCTATCTAATCTTTTGGGTTTTTATTTCTAATGAGGTCGACCAGTTGTCTATTTATTATTTTTTTACTACGCATCAAGCTGCGCTGCTTGTCTTTGCTCCAGTGTGCTCGCCCACTCTCGCCTTTTCCACTTATTTTTTAGTTTTGATTTATTTTTGATTTATTTTATCAATTTAAAAAAAAATACGCATCGTGCTGTGCTGTTTGTGTTTGCTTGAGTGCATTCGTGCGCTCTCGCTTTCTCCACTTTACAATTTTTTGTTATTATTTATCTATTTCTGAGAGTTTATCTTATATTTTATTTGTTTATTTAAATGAAGTCGACCAGTTGCCTGCCCTTCCTTCCATTATCCGTCACCGAGACAAACTGAACAAAGTTCTGAGGTCGACCTTGTAAAGATAAGGATTCAGGTCTGTCTGCTGTTTACCTTTGATCCTGCGCGCACTGCCCTTCTCTCCACATTTATGTGTTTGTTTGGCTATCTAATCTTTTGGGTTTTTATTTCTAATGAGGTCGACCAGTTGTCTATTTATTATATTTTTACTACGCATCAAGCTGCGCTGCTTTTCTTTGCTCCTGTGTGCTCGCACACTCTCGCCTTTTCCACTTATTTTTATTTTTGATTTATTTTTGATTTATTTTGTCAATTTAAAAAAAATACGCATCGTGCTGTGCTGTTTGTGTTTGCTTGAGTGCATTCGCGCGCTCTCGCTTTCTCCACTTTACAATTTTTTTGTTGTTATTTATCTATTCTTGAGAGTTTATCTTATTTTTTATTTGTTTATTTAAATGAAGTCGACCAGTTGCCTGCCCTTCCTTCCATTATCCGTCACCGAGACAAACTGAACAAAGTTCTGAGGTCGACCTTGTAAAGAAAAGGATTCAGGTCTGTCTGCTCCTTACATTTGCTCCTGCGCGCACTGCCCTTCTCTCCACATTTATGTGTTTGTTTGTTTGTCTATCTAATCTTCTGGGTTTTTATTTTTAATGAGGTCGACCAGTTGTGTATTTATTATTTTTTTTACTACGCATCAAGCTGCGCTGCTTGTCTTTGCTCCTGTGTGCTCGCGCACTCTCGCCTTTTCCACTTATTTTATTTTTGATTCATTTTTGATTTATTTTGTCAATTTAAAAAAAATACGCATCGTGCTGTGCTGTGTGTGTTTGCTTGAGTGCATTCGCGCGCTCTCGCTTTCTCCACTTTACAATTTTTTGGTTATTATTTATCTATTCCTGAGAGTTTATCTTATTTTTTATTTGTTTATTTAAATGAAGTCGACCAGTTGCCTGCCCGTCCTTCCATTATCTGTCACCGAGACAAACTGAACAAAGTTCGGAGGTCGACCTTGTAAAGATAAGGATTCAGGTCTGTCTGCTGTTTACCTTTGCTCCTGCCCGCACTGCCCTTCTCTCCACATTTATGTGTTTGTTTGTTTGTCTATCTAATCTTTTGGGTTTTTATTTCTAATGAGGTCGACCAGTTGTCTATTTATTATTTTTTTTACTACGCATCAAGCTGCGCTGCTTGTCTTTGCTCCTGTGTGCTCGCGCACTCTCGCCTTTCCCACTTATTGTTATTTTTGATTTATTTTTGATTTATTTTGTCAATTTAAAAAAAATGCGCATCGTGCTGTGCTGTTTGTGTTTGCTTGAGTGCATTCGCGCGCTCTCGCTTTCTCCACTTTACAATTTTTTTGTTATTATTTATCTATTCCTGAGAGTTTATCTTATTTTTTATTTGTTTATTTAAATGAAGTCGACCAGTTGCCTGCCCTTCCTTCCATTATCCGTCACCGAGACAAACTGAACAAAGTTGTGAGGTCGACCTTGTAAAGATAAGGATTCAGGTCTGTCTGCTGTTTACCTTTGCTCCTGCGCGCACTGCCCTTCTCTCCACATTTATGTGTTTGTTTGTTTGTCTATCTAATCTTTTGGGTTTTTATTTCTAATGAGGTCGACCAGTTGTCTATTTATTATTTTTTTTACTACGCATCAAGCTGCGCTGCTTGTGTTTGCGCCTGTGTGCTCGCGCACTCTCGCCTTTTCCACTTATTTTTATTTTTGATTTATTTTTGATTTATTTTTTCAATTTAAAAAAAAAATACGCATCGTGCTGTGCTGTTTGTGTTTGCTTGAGTGCATTCGCGCGCTCTCGCTTTCTCCACTTTACAATTTTTTTGTTATTATTTATCTATTCCTGAGAGTTTATCTTATTTTTTATTTGTTTATTTAAATGAAGTCGACCAGTTGCCTGCCCTTCCTTCCATTATCCGTCACCGAGACAAACTGAACAAAGTTCTGAGGTCGACCTTGTAAAGATAAGCATTCAGGACTGTCTGCTGTTTCCCTTTGCTCCTGCCCGCACTGCCATTCTCTCCACATTTATGTGTTTGTTTGTTTGTCTATCTAATCTTTTGGGTTTTTATTTCTAATGAGGTCGACCAGTTGTCTATTTATTTTTTTTTTACTACGCATCAAGCTGCGCTGCTTGTCTTTGCTCCTGTGTGCTCGCGCACTCTCGCCTTTCCCACTTATTTTTATTTTTGATTTATTTTTGATTTATTTTGTCAATTTAAAAAAAAATACGCATTGTGCTGTGCTGTTTGTGTTTGCTTGAGTGCATTCGCGCGCTCTCGCTTTCTCCACTTTACAATTTTTTTGTTATTATTTATCTATTCCTGAGAGTTTATCTTATTTTTTATTTGTTTATTTAAATGAAGTCGACCAGTTGCCTGCCCTTCCTTCCATTATCCGTCACCGAGACAAACTGAGCAAAGTTCTGAGTTCGACCTTGTAAAGATAAGGATTCAGGTCTGTCTGCTCTTTACCTTTGCTCCTGCCCGCACTGCCCTTCTCTCCACATTTATGTGTTTGTTTATTTGTCTATCTAATCTTTTGGGTTTTTATTTCTAATGAGGTCGACCAGTTGTCTATTTATTATTTTTTTTACTACGCATCAAGCTGCGCTGCTTGTCTTTGCTCCTGTGTGCTCGCGCACTCTCGCCTTTTCCACTTATTTTTATTTTTTATTTATTTTTTATTTATTTTGTCAATTTTAAAAAAGAAAACGCATCGTGCTGTGCTGTTTGTGTTTGCTTGAGTGCATTCGCGCGCTCTCGCTTTCTCCACTTTACAATTTTTTTGTTATTATTTATCTATTCCTGAGAGTTTATCTTATTTTTTATTTGTTTATTTAAATGAAGTCGACCAGTTGCCTGCCCTTCCTTCCATTATCGTCACCGAGACAAACTGAACAAAGTTCTGAGGTCGACCTTGTAAAGATAAGGATTCAGGTCTGTCTGCTGTTTACCTTTGCTCCTGCGCGCACTGCCCTTCTCTCCACATTTATGTGTTTGTTTGTTTGTCTATCTAATCTTTTGGGTTTTTATTTCTAATGAGGTCGACCAGTTGTCTATTTATTATTTTTTTTACTACGCATCAAGCTGCGCTGCTTGTCTTTGCTCCTGTGTGCTCGCGCACTCTCGCCTTTTCCACTTATTTTTATTTTTTATTTATTTTTGATTTATTTTGTCAATTTAAAAAAAATACGCATCGTGCTGTGCTGTTTGTGTTTGCTTGAGTGCATTCGCGCGCTCTCGCTTTCTCCACTTTACAATTTTTTTGTTATTATTTATCTATTCCTGAGAGTTTATCTTATTTTTTATTTGTTTATTTAAATGAAGTCGACCAGTTGCCTGCCCTTCCTTCCATTATCCGTCACCGAGACAAACTGAACAAAGTTCTGAGGTCGACCTTGTAAAGATAAGGATTCAGGTCTGTCTGCTGTTTACCTTTGCTCCTGCGCGCACTGCCCTTCTCTCCACATTTATGTGTTTGTTTGTTTGTCTATCTAATCTTTTGGGTTTTTATTTCTAATGAGGTCGACCAGTTGTCTATTTATTATTTTTTTTACTACGCATCAAGCTGCGCTGCTTGTCTTTGCTCCTGTGTGCTCGCGCACTCTCGCCTTTTCCACTTATTTTTATTTTTGATTTATTTTTATTTATTTTGTCAATTTAAAAAAAATACGCATCGTGCTGTGCTGTTTGTGTTTGCTTGAGTGCATTCGCACGCTCTCGCTTTCTCCACTTTACAATTTTTTTGTTATTATTTATCTATTCCTGAGAGTTTATCTTATTTTTTATTTGTTTATTTAAATGAAGTCGACCAGTTGCCTGCCCTTCCTTCCATTATCCGTCACCGAGACAAACTGAACAAAGTTCTGAGGTCGACCTTGTAAAGATAAGGATTCAGGTCTGTCTGCTGTTTACCTTTGCTCCTGCGCGCACTGCCCTTCTCTCCACATTTATGTGTTTGTTTGTTTGTCTATCTAATCTTTTGGGTTTTTATTTCTAATGAGGTCGACCAGTTGTCTATTTATTATTTTTTTTACTACGCATCAAGCTGCGCTGCTTGTCTTTGCTCCTGTGTGCTCGCGCACTCTCGCCTTTTCCACTTATTTTTATTTTTGATTTATTTTTGATTTATTTTGTCAATTTAAAAAAAAATACGCATCGTGCTGTGCTGTTTGTGTTTGCTTGAGTGCATTCGCGCGCTCTCGCTTTCTCCACTTTACAATTTTTTTGTTATTATTTATCTATTCCTGAGAGTTTATCTTATTTTTTATTTGTTTATTTAAATGAAGTCGACCAGTTGCCTGCCCTTCCTTCCATTATCCGTCACCGAGACAAACTGAACAAAGTTCTGAGGTCGACCTTGTAAAGATAAGGATTCAGGTCTGTCTGCTGTTTACCTTTGCTCCTGCGCGCACTGCCCTTCTCTCCACATTTATGTGTTTGTTTGTTTGTCTATCTAATCTTTTGGGTTTTTATTTCTAATGAGGTCGACCAGTTGTCTATTATTATTTTTTTACTACGCATCAAGCTGCGCTGCTTGTCTTTGCTCCTGTGTGCTCGCGCACTCTCGCCTTTTCCACTTATTTTTATTTTTGATTTATTTTTGATTTATTTTGTCAATTTAAAAAAAAAATACGCATCGTGCTGTGCTGTTTGTGTTTGCTTGAGTGCATTCGCGCGCTCTCGCTTTCTGCACTTTACAATTTTTTTGTTATTATTTATCTATTCCTGAGAGTTTATCTTATTTTTTATTTGTTTATTTAAATGAAGTCGACCAGTTGCCTGCCCTTCCTTCCATTATCCGTCACCGAGACAAACTGAACAAAGTTCTGAGGTCGACCTTGTAAAGATAAGGATTCAGGTCTGTCTGCTGTTTACCTTTGCTCCTGCGCGCACTGCCCTTCTCTCCACATTTATATGTTTGTTTGTTTGTCTATCTAATCTTTTGGGTTTTTATTTCTAATGAGGTCGACCAGTTGTCTATTTATTATTTTTTTTACTACGCATCAAGCTGCGCTGCTTGTCTTTGCTCCTGTGTGCTCGCGCACTCTCGCCTTTTCCACTTATTTTATTTTTGATTTATTTTTGATTTATTTTGTCAATTTAAAAAAAATACGCATCGTGCTGTGCTGTTTGTGTTTGCTTGAGTGCATTCGCGCGCTCTCGCTTTCTGCACTTTACAATTTTTTTGTTATTATTTATCTATTCCTGAGAGTTTATCTTATTTTTTATTTGTTTATTTAAATGAAGTCGACCAGTTGCCTGCCCTTCCTTCCATTATCCGTCACCGAGACAAACTGAACAAAGTTCTGAGGTCGACCTTGTAAAGATAAGGATTCAGGTCTGTCTGCTGTTTACCTTTGCTCCTGCGCGCACTGCCCTTCTCTCCACATTTATGTGTTTGTTTGTTTGTCTATCTAATCTTTTGGGTTTTTATTTCTAATGAGGTCGACCAGTTGTCTATTTATTATTTTTTTTACTACGCATCAAGCTGCGCTGCTTGTCTTTGCTCCTGTGTGCTCGCGCACTCTCGCCTTTTCCACTTATTGTTATTTTTGATTTATTTTTGATTTATTTTGTCAATTTAAAAAAAATACGCATCGTGCTGTGCTGTTTGTGTTTGCTTGAGTGCATTCGCGCGCTCTCGCTTTCTGAACTTTACAATTTTTTTGTTATTATTTATCTATTCCTGAGAGTTTATCTTATTTTTTATTTGTTTATTTAAATGAAGTCGACCAGTTGCCTGCCCTTCCTTCCATTATCCGTCACCGAGACAAACTGAACAAAGTTCTGAGGTCGACCTTGTAAAGATAAGGATTCAGGTCTGTCTGCTGTTTACCTTTGCTCCTGCCGCACTGCCCTTCTCTCCACATTTATGTGTTTGTTTGTTTGTCTATCTAATCTTTTGGGTTTTTATTTCTAATGAGGTCGACCAGTTGTCTATTTATTATTTTTTTTACTACGCATCAAGCTGCGCTGCTTGTCTTTGCTCCTGTGTGCTCGCGCACTCTCGCCTTTTCCACTTATTTATATTTTTGATTTATTTTTGATTTATTTTGTCAATTTAAAAAAAAATACGCATCGTGCTGTGCTGTTTGTGTTTGCTTGAGTGCATTCGCGGCTCTCGCTTTCTCCACTTTACAATTTTTTTGTTATTATTTATCTATTCCTGAGAGTTTATCTTATTTTTTATTTGTTTATTTAAATGAAGTCGACCAGTTGCCTGCCCTTCCTTCCATTATCCGTCACCGAGACAAACTGAACAAAGTTCTGAGGTCGACCTTGTAAAGATAAGGATTCAGGTCTGTCTGCTGTTTACCTTTGCTCCTGCGCGCACTGCCCTTCTCTCCACATTTATGTGTTTGTTTGTTTGTCTATCTAATCTTTTGGGTTTTTATTTCTAATGAGGTCGACCAGTTGTCTATTTATTATTTTTTTTACTACGCATCAAGCTGCGCTGCTTGTCTTTGCTCCTGTGTGCTCGCGCACTCTCGCCTTTTCCACTTATTTTTATTTTTGATTTATTTTTGATTTATTTTGTCAATTTAAAAAAAAATACGCATCGTGCTGTGCTGTTTGTGTTTGCTTGAGTGCATTCGCGCGCTCTCGCTTTCTCCACTTTACAATTTTTTTGTTATTATTTATCTATTCCTGAGAGTTTATCTTATTTTTTATTTGTTTATTTAAATGAAGTCGACCAGTTGCCTGCCCTTCCTTCCATTATCCGTCACCGAGACAAACTGAACAAAGTTCTGAGGTCGACCTTGTAAAGATAAGGATTCAGGTCTGTCTGCTGTTTACCTTTGCTCCTGCGCGCACTGCCCTTCTCTCCACATTTATGTGTTTGTTTGTTTGTCTATCTAATCTTTTGGGTTTTTATTTCTAATGAGGTCGACCAGTTGTCTATTTATTATTTTTTTTACTACGCATCAAGCTGCGCTGCTTGTCTTTGCTCCTGTGTGCTCGCGCACTCTCGCCTTTTCCACTTATTTTTATTTTTGATTTATTTTGTCAATTTAAAAAAAATACGCATCGTGCTGTGCTGTTTGTGTTTGCTTGAGTGCATTCGCGCGCTCTCGCTTTCTCCACTTTACAATTTTTTTGTTATTATTTATCTATTCCTGAGAGTTTATCTTATTTTTTATTTGTTTATTTAAATGAAGTCGACCAGTTGCCTGCCCTTCCTTCCATTATCCGTCACCGAGACAAACTGAACAAAGTTCTGAGGTCGACCTTGTAAAGATAAGGATTCAGGTCTGTCTGCTGTTTACCTTTGCTCCTGCGCGCACTGCCCTTCTCTCCACATTTATGTGTTTGTTTGTTTGTCTATCTAATCTTTTGGGTTTTTATTTCTAATGAGGTCGACCAGTTGTCTATTTATTATTTTTTTTACTACGCATCAAGCTGCGCTGCTTGTCTTTGCTTCTGTGTGCTCGCGCACTCTCGCCTTTTCCACTTATTTTTATTTTTGATTTATTTTTGATTTATTTTGTCAATTTAAAAAAAAAATACGCATCGTGCTGTGCTGTTTGTGTTTGCTTGAGTGCATTCGCGCGCTCTCGCTTTCTCCACTTTACAATTTTTTTGTTATTATTTATCTATTCCTGAGAGTTTATCTTATTTTTTATTTGTTTATTTAAATGAAGTCGACCAGTTGCCTGCCCTTCCTTCCATTATCCGTCACCGAGACAAACTGAACAAAGTTCTGAGGTCGACCTTGTAAAGATAAGGATTCAGGTCTGTCTGCTGTTTACCTTTGCTCCTGCGCGCACTGCCATTCTCTCCACATTTATGTGTTTGTTTGTTTGTCTATCTAATCTTTTGGGTTTTTATTTCTAATGAGGTCGACCAGTTGTCTATTTATTTTTTTTTTACTACGCATCAAGCTGCGCTGCTTGTCTTTGCTCCTGTGTGCTCGCGCACTCTCGCCTTTTCCACTTATTTTTATTTTTGATTTATTTTTGATTTATTTTGTCAATTTAAAAAAAAATACGCATCGTGCTGTGCTGTTTGTGTTTGCTTGAGTGCATTCGCGCGCTCTCGCTTTCTCCACTTTACAATTTTTTTGTTATTATTTATCTATTCCTGAGAGTTTATCTTATTTTTTATTTGTTTATTTAAATGAAGTCGACCAGTTGCCTGCCCTTCCTTCCATTATCCGTCACCGAGACAAACTGAACAAAGTTCTGAGGTCGACCTTGTAAAGATAAGGATTCAGGTCTGTCTGCTCTTTACCTTTGCTCCTGCGCGCACTGCCCTTCTCTCCACATTTATGTGTTTGTTTGTTTGTCTATCTAATCTTTTGGGTTTTTATTTCTAATGAGGTCGACCAGTTGTCTATTTATTATTTTTTTTACTACGCATCAAGCTGCGCTGCTTGTCTTTGCTCCTGTGTGCTCGCGCACTCTCGCCTTTTCCACTTATTTTTATTTTTATTTATTTTTATTTATTTTGTCAATTTAAAAAAAAATACGCATCGTGCTGTGCTGTTTGTGTTTGCTTGAGTGCATTCGCGCGCTCTCGCTTTCTCCACTTTACAATTTTTTTGTTATTATTTATCTATTCCTGAGAGTTTATCTTATTTTTTATTTGTTTATTTAAATGAAGTCGACCAGTTGCCTGCCCTTCCTTCCATTATCCGTCACCGAGACAAACTGAACAAAGTTCTGAGGTCGACCTTGTAAAGATAAGGATTCAGGTCTGTCTGCTGTTTACCTTTGCTCCTGCGCGCACTGCCCTTCTCTCCACATTTATGTGTTTGTTTGTTTGTCTATCTAATCTTTTGGGTTTTTATTTCTAATGAGGTCGACCAGTTGTCTATTTATTATTTTTTTTACTACGCATCAAGCTGCGCTGCTTGTCTTTGCTCCTGTGTGCTCGCGCACTCTCGCCTTTTCCACTTATTTTTATTTTTGATTTATTTTTTATTTATTTTGTCAATTTTAAAAAAAATACGCATCGTGCTGTGCTGTTTGTGTTTGCTTGAGTGCATTCGCGCGCTCTCGCTTTCTCCACTTTACAATTTTTTTGTTATTATTTATCTATTCCTGAGAGTTTATCTTATTTTTTATTTGTTTATTTAAATGAAGTCGACCAGTTGCCTGCCCTTCCTTCCATTATCCGTCACCGAGACAAACTGAACAAAGTTCTGAGGTCGACCTTGTAAATATAAGGATTCAGGTCTGTCTGCTGTTTACCTTTGCTCCTGCGCGCACTGCCCTTCTCTCCACATTTATGTGTTTGTTTGTTTGTCTATCTAATCTTTTGGGTTTTTATTTCTAATGAGGTCGACCAGTTGTCTATTTATTATTTTTTTTACTACGCATCAAGCTGCGCTGCTTGTCTTTGCTCCTGTGTGCTCGCGCACTCTCGCCTTTTCCACTTATTTTTATTTTTGATTTATTTTTGATTTATTTTGTCAATTTAAAAAAAATACGCATCGTGCTGTGCTGTTTGTGTTTGCTTGAGTGCATTCGCGCGCTCTCGCTTTCTCCACTTTACAATTTTTTTGTTATTATTTATCTATTCCTGAGAGTTTATCTTATTTTTTATTTGTTTATTTAAATGAAGTCGACCAGTTGCCTGCCCTTCCTTCCATTATCCGTCACCGAGACAAACTGAACAAAGTTCTGAGGTCGACCTTGTAAAGATAAGGATTCAGGTCTGTCTGCTCTTTACCTTTGCTCCTGTGCGCACTGCCCTTCTCTCCACATTTATGTGTTTGTTTGTTTGTCTATCTAATCTTTTGGGTTTTTATTTCTAATGAGGTCGACCAGTTGTCTATTTATTATTTTTTTTACTACGCATCAAGCTGCGCTGCTTGTCTTTGCTCCTGTGTGCTCGCGCACTCTCGCCTTTTCCACTTATTTTTATTTTTGATTTATTTTTGATTTATTTTGTCAATTTTTAAAAAAAATACGCATCGTGCTGTGCTGTTTGTGTTTGCTTGAGTGCATTCGCGCGCTCTCGCTTTCTCCACTTTACAATTTTTTTGTTATTATTTATCTATTCCTGAGAGTTTATCTTATTTTTTATTTGTTTATTTAAATGAAGTCGACCAGTTGCCTGCCCTTCCTTCCATTATCCGTCACCGAGACAAACTGAACAAAGTTCTGAGGTCGACCTTGTAAAGATAAGGATTCAGGTCTGTCTGCTGTTTACCTTTGCTCCTGCGCGCACTGCCCTTCTCTCCACATTTATGTGTTTGTTTGTTTGTCTATCTAATCTTTTGGGTTTTTATTTCTAATGAGGTCGACCAGTTGTCTATATTATTTTTTTTTACTACGCATCAAGCTGCGCTGCTTGTCTTTGCTCCTGTGTGCTCGCGCACTCTCGCCTTTTCCACTTATTTTTATTTTTGATTTATTTTTGATTTATTTTGTCAATTTAAAAAAAAATACGCATCGTGCTGTGCTGTTTGTGTTTGCTTGAGTGCATTCGCGCGCTCTCGCTTTCTCCACTTTACAATTTTTTTGTTATTATTTATCTATTCCTGAGAGTTTATCTTATTTTTTATTTGTTTATTTAAATGAAGTCGACCAGTTGCCTGCCCTTCCTTCCATTATCCGTCACCGAGACAAACTGAACAAAGTTCTGAGGTCGACCTTGTAAAGATAAGGATTCAGGTCTGTCTGCTGTTTACCTTTGCTCCTGCCCGCACTGCCCTTCTCTCCACATTTATGTGTTTGTTTGTTTGTCTATCTAATCTTTTGGGTTTTTATTTCTAATGAGGTCGACCAGTTGTCTATTTATTATTTTTTTACTACGCATCAAGCTGCGCTGCTTGTCTTTGCTCCTGTGTGCTCGCGCACTCTCGCCTTTTCCACTTATTTTTATTTTTGATTTATTTTTGATTTATTTTGTCAATTTAAAAAAAATACGCATCGTGCTGTGCTGTTTGTGTTTGCTTGAGTGCATTCGCGCGCTCTCGCTTTCTCCACTTTACAATTTTTTTGTTATTATTTATCTATTCCTGAGAGTTTATCTTATTTTTTATTTGTTTATTTAAATGAAGTCGACCAGTTGCCTGCCCTTCCTTCCATTATCCGTCACCGAGACAAACTGAACAAAGTTCTGAGGTCGACCTTGTAAAGATAAGGATTCAGGTCTGTCTGCTGTTTACCTTTGCTCCTGCGCGCACTGCCCTTCTCTCCACATTTATGTGTTTGTTTGTTTGTCTATCTAATCTTTTGGGTTTTTATTTCTAATGAGGTCGACCAGTTGTCTATTTATTATTTTTTACTACGCATCAAGCTGCGCTGCTTGTCTTTGCTCCTGTGTGCTCGCGCACTCTCGCCTTTTCCACTTATTTTTTTTATTTTTGATTTATTTTGTCAATTTAAAAAAAATACGCATCGTGCTGTGCTGTTTGTGTTTGCTTGAGTGCATTCGCGCGCTCTCGCTTTCTCCACTTTACAATTTTTTTGTTATTATTTATCTATTCCTGAGAGTTTATCTTATTTTTTATTTGTTTATTTAAATGAAGTCGACCAGTTGCCTGCCCTTCCTTCCATTATCCGTCACCGAGACAAACTGAACAAAGTTCTGAGGTCGACCTTGTAAAGATAAGGATTCAGGTCTGTCTGCTGTTTACCTTTGCTCCTGCGCGCACTGCCCTTCTCTCCACATTTATGTGTTTGTTTGTTTGTCTATCTAATCTTTTGGGTTTTTATTTCTAATGAGGTCGACCAGTTGTCTATTTATTATTTTTTTTACTACGCATCAAGCTGCGCTGCTTGTCTTTGCTCCTGTGTGCTCGCGCACTCTCGCCTTTTCCACTTATTTTTATTTTTGATTTTTTTTGATTTATTTTGTCAATTTAAAAAAAATACGCATCGTGCTGTGCTGTTTGTGTTTGCTTGAGTGCATTCGCGCGCTCTCGCTTTCTCCACTTTACAATTTTTTTGTTATTATTTATCTATTCCTGAGAGTTTATCTTATTTTTTATTTGTTTATTTAAATGAAGTCGACCAGTTGCCTGCCCTTCCTTCCATTATCCGTCACCGAGACAAACTGAACAAAGTTCTGAGGTCGACCTTGTAAAGATAAGGATTCAGGTCTGTCTGCTGTTTACCTTTGCTCCTGCCGCACTGCCCTTCTCTCCACATTTATGTGTTTGTTTGTTTGTCTATCTAATCTTTTGGGTTTTTATTTCTAATGAGGTCGACCAGTTGTCTATTTATTATTTTTTTTACTACGCATCAAGCTGCGCTGCTTGTCTTTGCTCCTGTGTGCTCGCGCACTCTCGCCTTTTCCACTTATTTTTATTTTTGATTTATTTTTTATTTATTTTGTCAATTTAAAAAAAATACGCATCGTGCTGTGCTGTTTGTGTTTGCTTGAGTGCATTCGCGCGCTCTCGCTTTCTCCACTTTACAATTTTTTTGTTATTATTTATCTATTCCTGAGAGTTTATCTTATTTTTTATTTGTTTATTTAAATGAAGTCGACCAGTTGCCTGCCCTTCCTTCCATTATCCGTCACCGAGACAAACTGAACAAAGTTCTGAGGTCGACCTTGTAAAGATAAGGATTCAGGTCTGTCTGCTGTTTACCTTTGCTCCTGCGCGCACTGCCCTTCTCTCCACATTTATGTGTTTGTTTGTTTGTCTATCTAATCTTTTGGGTTTTTATTTCTAATGAGGTCGACCAGTTGTCTATTTATTATTTTTTTTACTACGCATCAAGCTGCGCTGCTTGTCTTTGCTCCTGTGTGCTCGCGCACTCTCGCCTTTTCCACTTATTTTTATTTTTGTTTTATTTTTGATTTATTTTGTCAATTTTAAAAAAAATACGCATCGTGCTGTGCTGTTTGTGTTTGCTTGAGTGCATTCGCGCGCTCTCGCTTTCTCCACTTTACAATTTTTTTTGTTATTATTTATCTATTCCTGAGAGTTTATCTTGTTTTTTATTTGTTTATTTAAATGAAGTCGACCAGTTGCCTGCCCTTCCTTCCATTATCCGTCACCGAGACAAACTGAACAAAGTTCTGAGGTCGACCTTGTAAAGATAAGGATTCAGGTCTGTCTGCTGTTTACCTTTGCTCCTGCGCGCACTGCCCTTCTCTCCACATTTATGTGTTTGTTTGTTTGTCTATCTAATCTTTTGGGTTTTTATTTCTAATGAGGTCGACCAGTTGTCTATTTATTATTTTTTTTACTACGCATCAAGCTGCGCTGCTTGTCTTTGCTCCTGTGTGCTCGCGCACTCTCGCCTTTTCCACTTATTTTTATTTTTTTATTATTTTTGATTTATTTTGTCAATTTAAAAAAAAATACGCATCGTGCTGTGCTGTTTGTGTTTGCTTGAGTGCATTCGCGCGCTCTCGCTTTCTCCACTTTACAATTTTTTTGTTATTATTTATCTATTCCTGAGAGTTTATCTTATTTTTTATTTGTTTATTTAAATGAAGTCGACCAGTTGCCTGCCCTTCCTTCCATTATCCGTCACCGAGACAAACTGAACAAAGTTCTGAGGTCGACCTTGTAAAGATAAGGATTCAGGTCTGTCTGCTGTTTACCTTTGCTCCTGCGTGCACTGCCCTTCTCTCCACATTTATGTGTTTGTTTGTTTGTCTATCTAATCTTTTGGGTTTTTATTTCTAATGAGGTCGACCAGTTGTCTATTTATTATTTTTTTTACTACGCATCAAGCTGCGCTGCTTGTCTTTGCTCCTGTGTGCTCGCGCACTCTCGCCTTTTCCACTTATTTTTATTTTTGATTTATTTTTATTTATTTTGTCAATTTAAAAAAAAATACGCATCGTGCTGTGCTGTTTGTGTTTGCTTGAGTGCATTCGCGTGCTCTCGCTTTCTCCACTTTACAATTTTTTTGTTATTATTTATCTATTCCTGAGAGTTTATCTTATTTTTTATTTGTTTATTTAAATGAAGTCGACCAGTTGCCTGCCCTTCCTTCCATTATCCGTCACCGAGACAAACTGAACAAAGATCTGAGGTCGACCTTGTAAAGATAAGGATTCAGGTCTGTCTGCTGTTTACCTTTGCTCCTGCGCGCACTGCCCTTCTCTCCACATTTATGTGTTTGTTTGTTTGTCTATCTAATCTTTTGGGTTTTTATTTCTAATGAGGTCGACCAGTTGTCTATTTATTATTTTTTTTACTACGCATCAAGCTGCGCTGCTTGTCTTTGCTCCTGTGTGCTCGCGCACTCTCGCCTTTTCCACTTATTTTTATTTTTGATTTATTTTTGATTTATTTTGTCAATTTAAAAAAAAATACGCATCGTGCTGTGCTGTTTGTGTTTGCTTGAGTGCATTCGCGCGCTCTCGCTTTCTCCACTTTACAATTTTTTTGTTATTATTTATCTATTCCTGAGAGTTTATCTTATTTTTTATTTGTTTATTTAAATGAAGTCGACCAGTTGCCTGCCCTTCCTTCCATTATCCGTCACCGAGACAAACTGAACAAAGTTCTGAGGTCGACCTTGTAAAGATAAGGATTCAGGTCTGTCTGCTGTTTACCTTTGCTCCTGCGCGCACTGCCCTTCTCTCCACATTTATGTGTTTGTTTGTTTGTCTATCTAATCTTTTGGGTTTTTATTTCTAATGAGGTCGACCAGTTGTCTATTTATTATTTTTTTTACTACGCATCAAGCTGCGCTGCTTGTCTTTGCTCCTGTGTGCTCGCGCACTCTCGCCTTTTCCACTTATTTTTATTTTTGATTTATTTTTATTTATTTTGTCAATTTAAAAAAAATACGCATCGTGCTGTGCTGTTTGTGTTTGCTTGAGTGCATTCGCGCGCTCTCGCTTTCTCCACTTTACAATTTTTTTGTTATTATTTATCTATTCCTGAGAGTTTATCTTATTTTTTATTTGTTTATTTAAATGAAGTCGACCAGTTGCCTGCCCTTCCTTCCATTATCCGTCACCGAGACAAACTGAACAAAGTTCTGAGGTCGACCTTGTAAAGATAAGGATTCAGGTCTGTCTGCTGTTTACCTTTGCTCCTGCCGCACTGCCCTTCTCTCCACATTTATGTGTTTGTTTGTTTGTCTATCTAATCTTTTGGGTTTTTATTTCTAATGAGGTCGACCAGTTGTCTATTTATTATTTTTTTTACTACGCATCAAGCTGCGCTGCTTGTCTTTGCTCCTGTGTGCTCGCGCACTCTCGCCTTTTCCACTTATTTTTATTTTTGATTTATTTTTATTTATTTTGTCAATTTAAAAAAAAATACGCATCGTGCTGTGCTGTTTGTGTTTGCTTGAGTGCATTCGCGCGCTCTCGCTTTCTCCACTTTACAATTTTTTTGTTATTATTTATCTATTCCTGAGAGTTTATCTTATTTTTTATTTGTTTATTTAAATGAAGTCGACCAGTTGCCTGCCCTTCCTTCCATTATCCGTCACCGAGACAAACTGAACAAAGTTCTGAGGTCGACCTTGTAAAGATAAGGATTCAGGTCTGTCTGCTGTTTACCTTTGCTCCTGCGCGCACTGCCCTTCTCTCCACATTTATGTGTTTGTTTGTTTGTCTATCTAATCTTTTGGGTTTTTATTTCTAATGAGGTCGACCAGTTGTCTATTTATTATTTTTTTTACTACGCATCAAGCTGCGCTGCTTGTCTTTGCTCCTGTGTGCTCGCGCACTCTCGCCTTTTCCACTTATTTTTATTTTTGATTTATTTTTGATTTATTTTGTCAATTTAAAAAAAATACGCATCGTGCTGTGCTGTTTGTGTTTGCTTGAGTGCATTCGCGCACTCTCGCTTTCTCCACTTTACAATTTTTTTGTTATTATTTATCTATTCCTGAGAGTTTATCTTATTTTTTATTTGTTTATTTAAATGAAGTCGACCAGTTGCCTGCCCTTCCTTCCATTATCCGTCACCGAGACAAACTGAACAAAGTTCTGAGGTCGACCTTGTAAAGATAAGGATTCAGGTCTGTCTGCTGTTTACCTTTGCTCCTGCGCGCACTGCCCTTCTCTCCACATTTATGTGTTTGTTTGTTTGTCTATCTAATCTTTTGGGTTTTTATTTCTAATGAGGTCGACCAGTTGTCTATTTATTATTTTTTTTACTACGCATCAAGCTGCGCTGCTTGTCTTTGCTCCTGTGTGCTCGCGCACTCTCGCCTTTTCCACTTATTTTTATTTTTGATTTATTTTTGATTTATTTTGTCAATTAAAAAAAATACGCAT
The DNA here is from genome assembly GCF_023159225.1 of Perognathus longimembris pacificus. Lineage (NCBI taxonomy): Eukaryota > Metazoa > Chordata > Mammalia > Rodentia > Heteromyidae > Perognathus > Perognathus longimembris. Next base: position 19,356 of record NW_025956635.1, read on the forward strand.
CGTGCTGTGCTGTTTGTGTTTGCTTGAGTGCATTCGCGCGCTCTCGCTTTCTCCACTTTACAATTTTTTTGTTATTATTTATCTATTCCTGAGAGTTTATCTTATTTTTTATTTGTTTATTTAAATGAAGTCGACCAGTTGCCTGCCCTTCCTTCCATTATCCGTCACCGAGACAAACTGAACAAAGTTCTGAGGTCGACCTTGTAAAGATAAGGATTCAGGTCTGTCTGCTGTTTACCTTTGCTCCTGCGCGCACTGCCCTTCTCTCCACATTTATGTGTTTGTTTGTTTGTCTATCTAATCTTTTGGGTTTTTATTTCTAATGAGGTCGACCAGTTGTCTATTTATTATTTTTTTTACTACGCATCAAGCTGCGCTGCTTGTCTTTGCTCCTGTGTGCTCGCGCACTCTCGCCTTTTCCACTTATTTTTATTTTTGATTTATTTTTGATTTATTTTGTCAATTTAAAAAAAATACGCATCGTGCTGTGCTGTTTGTGTTTGCTTGAGTGCATTCGCGCGCTCTCGCTTTCTCCACTTTACAATTTTTTTGTTATTATTTATCTATTCCTGAGAGTTTATCTTATTTTTTATTTGTTTATTTAAATGAAGTCGACCAGTTGCCTGCCCTTCCTTCCATTATCCGTCACCGAGACAAACTGAACAAAGTTCTGAGGTCGACCTTGTAAAGATAAGGATTCAGGTCTGTCTGCTGTTTACCTTTGCTCCTGTGCGCACTGCCCTTCTCTCCACATTTATGTGTTTGTTTGTTTGTCTATCTAATCTTTTGGGTTTTTATTTCTAATGAGGTCGACCAGTTGTCTATTTATTATTTTTTTACTACGCATCAAGCTGCGCTGCTTGTCTTTGCTCCTGTGTGCTCGCGCACTCTCGCCTTTTCCACTTATTTTTATTTTTGATTTATTTTTGATTTATTTTGTCAATTTTTAAAAAAAATACGCATCGTGCTGTGCTGTTTGTGTTTGCTTGAGTGCATTCGCGCGCTCTCGCTTTCTCCACTTTACAATTTTTTTGTTATTATTTATCTATTCCTGAGAGTTTATCTTATTTTTTATTTGTTTATTTAAATGAAGTCGACCAGTTGCCTGCCCTTCCTTCCATTATCCGTCACCGAGACAAACTGAACAAAGTTCTGAGGTCGACCTTGTAAAGATAAGGATTCAGGTCTGTCTGCTGTTTACCTTTGCTCCTGCGCGCACTGCCCTTCTCTCCACATTTATGTGTTTGTTTGTTTGTCTATCTAATCTTTTGGGTTTTTATTTCTAATGAGGTCGACCAGTTGTCTATTTATTATTTTTTTTACTACGCATCAAGCTGCGCTGCTTGTCTTTGCTCCTGTGTGCTCGCGCACTCTCGCCTTTTCCACTTATTTTTATTTTTGATTTATTTTTGATTTATTTTGTCAATTTAAAAAAATACGCATCGTGCTGTGCTGTTTGTGTTTGCTTGAGTGCATTCGCGCGCTCTCGCTTTCTCCACTTTACAATTTTTTTGTTATTATTTATCTATTCCTGAGAGTTTATCTTATTTTTTATTTGTTTATTTAAATGAAGTCGACCAGTTGCCTGCCCTTCCTTCCATTATCCGTCACCGAGACAAACTGAACAAAGTTCTGAGGTCGACCTTGTAAAGATAAGGATTCAGGTCTGTCTGCTGTTTACCTTTGCTCCTGCGCGCACTGCCCTTCTCTCCACATTTATGTGTTTGTTTGTTTGTCTATCTAATCTTTTGGGTTTTTATTTCTAATGAGGTCGACCAGTTGTCTATTTATTATTTTTTTTACTACGCATCAAGCTGCGCTGCTTGTCTTTGCTCCTGTGTGCTCGCGCACTCTCGCCTTTTCCACTTATTTTTATTTTTGATTTATTTTTGATTTATTTTGTCAATTTAAAAAAAATACGCATCGTGCTGTGCTGTTTGTGTTTGCTTGAGTGCATTCGCGCGCTCTCGCTTTCTCCACTTTACAATTTTTTTGTTATTATTTATCTATTCCTGAGAGTTTATCTTATTTTTTATTTGTTTATTTAAATGAAGTCGACCAGTTGCCTGCCCTTCCTTCCATTATCCGTCACCGAGACAAACTGAACAAAGTTCTGAGGTCGACCTTGTAAAGATAAGGATTCAGGTCTGTCTGCTGTTTACCTTTGCTCCTGCGCGCACTGCCCTTCTCTCCACATTTATGTGTTTGTTTGTTTGTCTATCTAATCTTTTGGGTTTTTATTTCTAATGAGGTCGACCAGTTGTCTATTTATTATTTTTTTTACTACGCATCAAGCTGCGCTGCTTGTCTTTGCTCCTGTGTGCTCGCGCACTCTCGCCTTTTCCACTTATTTTTATTTTTGATTTATTTTTATTTATTTTGTCAATTTAAAAAAAATACGCATCGTGCTGTGCTGTTTGTGTTTGCTTGAGTGCATTCGCGCGCTCTCGCTTTCTCCACTTTACAATTTTTTTGTTATTATTTATCTATTCCTGAGAGTTTATCTTATTTTTATTTGTTTATTTAAATGAAGTCGACCAGTTGCCTGCCCTTCCTTCCATTATCCGTCACCGAGACAAACTGAACAAAGTTCTGAGGTCGACCTTGTAAAGATAAGGATTCAGGTCTGTCTGCTGTTTACCTTTGCTCCTGCGCGCACTGCCCTTCTCTCCACATTTATGTGTTTGTTTGTTTGTCTATCTAATCTTTTGGGTTTTTATTTCTAATGAGGTCGACCAGTTGTCTATTTATTATTTTTTTACTACGCATCAAGCTGCGCTGCTTGTCTTTGCTCCTGTGTGCTCGCGCACTCTCGCCTTTTCCACTTATTTTTATTTTTGATTTATTTTTGATTTATTTTGTCAATTTAAAAAAAATACGCATCGTGCTGTGCTGTTTGTGTTTGCTTGAGTGCATTCGCGCGCTCTCGCTTTCTCCACTTTACAATTTTTTTGTTATTATTTATCTATTCCTGAGAGTTTATCTTATTTTTTATTTGTTTATTTAAATGAAGTCGACCAGTTGCCTGCCCTTCCTTCCATTATCCGTCACCGAGACAAACTGAACAAAGTTCTGAGGTCGACCTTGTAAAGATAAGGATTCAGGTCTGTCTGCTGTTTACCTTTGCTCCTGCGCGCACTGCCCTTCTCTCCACATTTATGTGTTTGTTTGGTCTATCTAATCTTTTGGGTTTTTATTTCTAATGAGGTCGACCAGTTGTCTATTTATTATTTTTTACTACGCATCAAGCTGCGCTGCTTGTCTTTGCTCCTGTGTGCTCGCGCACTCTCGCCTTTTCCACTTATTTTATTTTTGATTTATTTTTGATTTATTTTGTCAATTTAAAAAAAAATACGCATCGTGCTGTGCTGTTTGTGTTTGCTTGAGTGCATTCGCGCGCTCTCGCTTTCTATACTTTACAATTTTTTTGTTATTATTTATCTATTCCTGAGAGTTTATCTTATTTTTTATTTGTTTATTTAAATGAAGTCGACCAGTTGCCTGCCCTTCCTTCCATTATCCGTCACCGAGACAAACTGAACAAAGTTCTGAGGTCGACCTTGTAAAGATAAGGATTCAGGTCTGTCTGCTGTTTACCTTTGCTCCTGCGCGCACTGCCCTTCTCTCCACATTTATGTGTTTGTTTGTTTGTCTATCTAATCTTTTGGGTTTTTATTTCTAATGAGGTCGACCAGTTGTCTATTTATTATTTTTTTTACTACGCATCAAGCTGCGCTGCTTGTCTTTGCTCCTGTGTGCTCGCGCACTCTCGCCTTTTCCACTTATTTTTATTTTTGATTTATTTTGTCAATTTAAAAAAAAATACGCATCGTGCTGTGCTGTTTGTGTTTGCTTGAGTGCATTCGCGCGCTCTCGCTTTCTCCACTTTACAATTTTTTTGTTATTATTTATCTATTCCTGAGAGTTTATCTTATTTTTTATTTGTTTATTTAAATGAAGTCGACCAGTTGCCTGCCCTTCCTTCCATTATCCGTCACCGAGACAAACTGAACAAAGTTCTGAGGTCGACCTTGTAAAGATAAGGATTCAGGTCTGTCTGCTGTTTACCTTTGCTCCTGCGCGCACTGCCCTTCTCTCCACATTTATGTGTTTGTTTGTTTGTCTATCTAATCTTTTGGGTTTTTATTTCTAATGAGGTCGACCAGTTGTCTATTTATTATTTTTTTTACTACGCATCAAGCTGCGCTGCTTGTCTTTGCTCCTGTGTGCTCGCGCACTCTCGCCTTTTCCACTTATTTTTATTTTTGATTTATTTTTGATTTATTTTGTCAATTTAAAAAAAATATGCATCGTGCTGTGCTGTTTGTGTTTGCTTGAGTGCATTCGCGCTCTCGCTTTCTCCACTTTACAATTTTTTTGTTATTATTTATCTATTCCTGAGAGTTTATCTTATTTTTTATTTGTTTATTTAAATGAAGTCGACCAGTTGCCTGCCCTTCCTTCCATTATCCGTCACCGAGACAAACTGAACAAAGTTCTGAGGTCGACCTTGTAAAGATAAGGATTCAGGTCTGTCTGCTGTTTACCTTTGCTCCTGCGCGCACTGCCCTTCTCTCCACATTTATGTGTTTGTTTGTTTGTCTATCTAATCTTTTGGGTTTTTATTTCTAATGAGGTCGACCAGTTGTCTATTTATTATTTTTTTTACTACGCATCAAGCTGCGCTGCTTGTCTTTGCTCCTGTGTGCTCGCGCACTCTCGCCTTTTCCACTTATTTTTATTTTTGATTTATTTTTGATTTATTTTGTCAATTTTTAAAAAAAATACGCATCGTGCTGTGCTGTTTGTGTTTGCTTGAGTGCATTCGCGCGCTCTCGCTTTCTCCACTTTACAATTTTTTTGTTATTATTTATCTATTCCTGAGAGTTTATCTTATTTTTTATTTGTTTATTTAAATGAAGTCGACCAGTTGCCTGCCCTTCCTTCCATTATCCGTCACCGAGACAAACTGAACAAAGTTCTGAGGTCGACCTTGTAAAGATAAGGATTCAGGTCTGTCTGCTGTTTACCTTTGCTCCTGCGCGCACTGCCCTTCTCTCCACATTTATGTGTTTGTTTGTTTGTCTATCTAATCTTTTGGGTTTTTATTTCTAATGAGGTCGACCAGTTGTCTATTTATTATTTTTTTTACTACGCATCAAGCTGCGCTGCTTGTCTTTGCTCCTGTGTGCTCGCGCACTCTCGCCTTTTCCACTTATTTTTATTTTTGATTTATTTTTGTCAATTAAAAAAAATACGCATCGTGCTGTGCTGTTTGTGTTTGCTTGAGTGCATTCGCGCGCTCTCGCTTTCTCCACTTTACAATTTTTTTGTTATTATTTATCTATTCCTGAGAGTTTATCTTATTTTTTATTTGTTTATTTAAATGAAGTCGACCAGTTGCCTGCCCTTCCTTCCATTATCCGTCACCGAGACAAACTGAACAAAGTTCTGAGGTCGACCTTGTAAAGATAAGGATTCAGGTCTGTCTGCTGTTTACCTTTGCTCCTGCGCGCACTGCCCTTCTTCCACATTTATGTGTTTGTTTGTTTGTCTATCTAATCTTTTGGGTTTTTATTTCTAATGAGGTCGACCAGTTGTCTATTTATTATTTTTTTTACTACGCATCAAGCTGCGCTGCTTGTCTTTGCTCCTGTGTGCTCGCGCACTCTCGCCTTTTCCACTTATTTTTATTTTTGATTTATTTTTGATTTATTTTGTCAATTTTTAAAAAAAATACGCATCGTGCTGTGCTGTTTGTGTTTGCTTGAGTGCATTCGCGCGCTCTCGCTTTCTCCACTTTACAATTTTTTTGTTATTATTTATCTATTCCTGAGAGTTTATCTTATTTTTTATTTGTTTATTTAAATGAAGTCGACCAGTTGCCTGCCCTTCCTTCCATTATCCGTCACCGAGACAAACTGAACAAAGTTCTGAGGTCGACCTTGTAAAGATAAGGATTCAGGTCTGTCTGCTGTTTACCTTTGCTCCTGCGCGCACTGCCCTTCTCTCCACATTTATGTGTTTGTTTGTTTGTCTATCTAATCTTTTGGGTTTTTATTTCTAATGAGGTCGACCAGTTGTCTATTTATTATTTTTTTTACTACGCATCAAGCTGCGCTGCTTGTCTTTGCTCCTGTGTGCTCGCGCACTCTCGCCTTTTCCACTTATTTTTATTTTGATTTATTTTTGATTTATTTTGTCAATTTAAAAAAAAATACGCATCGTGCTGTGCTGTTTGTGTTTGCTTGAGTGCATTCGCGCGCTCTCGCTTTCTCCACTTTACAATTTTTTTGTTATTATTTATCTATTCCTGAGAGTTTATCTTATTTTTTATTTGTTTATTTAAATGAAGTCGACCAGTTGCCTGCCCTTCCTTCATTATCCGTCACCGAGACAAACTGAACAAAGTTCTGAGGTCGACCTTGTAAAGATAAGGATTCAGGTCTGTCTGCTGTTTACCTTTGCTCCTGCGCGCACTGCCCTTCTCTCCACATTTATGTGTTTGTTTGTTTGTCTATCTAATCTTTTGGGTTTTTATTTCTAATGAGGTCGACCAGTTGTCTATTTATTATTTTTTTTACTACGCATCAAGCTGCGCTGCTTGTCTTTGCTCCTGTGTGCTCGCGCACTCTCGCCTTTTCCACTTATTTTTATTTTTGATTTATTTTTGTCAATTAAAAAAAATACGCATCGTGCTGTGCTGTTTGTGTTTGCTTGAGTGCATTCGCGCGCTCTCGCTTTCTCCACTTTACAATTTTTTTGTTATTATTTATCTATTCCTGAGAGTTTATCTTATTTTTATTTGTTTATTTAAATGAAGTCGACCAGTTGCCTGCCCTTCCTTCCATTATCCGTCACCGAGACAAACTGAACAAAGTTCTGAGGTCGACCTTGTAAAGATAAGGATTCAGGTCTGTCTGCTGTTTACCTTTGCTCCTGCGCGCACTGCCCTTCTCTCCACATTTATGTGTTTGTTTGTTTGTCTATCTAATCTTTTGGGTTTTTATTTCTAATGAGGTCGACCAGTTGTCTATTTATTATTTTTTTACTACGCATCAAGCTGCGCTGCTTGTCTTTGCTCCTGTGTGCTCGCGCACTCTCGCCTTTTCCACTTATTTTTATTTTTGATTTATTTTTGATTTATTTTGTCAATTTAAAAAAAATACGCATCGTGCTGTGCTGTTTGTGTTTGCTTGAGTGCATTCGCGCGCTCTCGCTTTCTCCACTTTACAATTTTTTGTTATTATTTATCTATTCCTGAGAGTTTATCTTATTTTTTATTTGTTTATTTAAATGAAGTCGACCAGTTGCCTGCCCTTCCTTCCATTATCCGTCACCGAGACAAACTGAACAAAGTTCTGAGGTCGACCTTGTAAAGATAAGGATTCAGGTCTGTCTGCTGTTTACCTTTGCTCCTGCGCGCACTGCCCTTCTCTCCACATTTATGTGTTTGTTTGTTTGTCTATCTAATCTTTTGGGTTTTTATTTCTAATGAGGTCGACCAGTTGTCTATTTATTATTTTTTTTAATACGCATCAAGCTGCGCTGCTTGTCTTTGCTCCTGTGTGCTCGCGCACTCTCGCCTTTTCCACTTATTTTTATTTTTGATTTATTTTTGATTTATTTTGTCAATTTAAAAAAAAATACGCATCGTGCTGTGCTGTTTGTGTTTGCTTGAGTGCATTCGCGCGCTCTCGCTTTCTCCACTTTACAATTTTTTTGTTATTATTTATCTATTCCTGAGAGTTTATCTTATTTTTTATTTGTTTATTTAAATGAAGTCGACCAGTTGCCTGCCCTTCCTTCCATTATCCGTCACCGAGACAAACTGAACAAAGTTCTGAGGTCGACCTTGTAAAGATAAGGATTCAGGTCTGTCTGCTGTTTACCTTTGCTCCTGCGCGCACTGCCCTTCTCTCCACATTTATGTGTTTGTTTGTTTGTCTATCTAATCTTTTGGGTTTTTATTTCTAATGAGGTCGACCAGTTGTCTATTTATTATTTTTTATACTACGCATCAAGCTGCGCTGCTTGTCTTTGCTCCTGTGTGCTCGGGCATTCTCGCCTTTTCCACTTATTTTTATTTTTGATTTATTTTTGATTTATTTTGTCAATTTAAAAAAAATACGCATCGTGCTGTGCTGTTTGTGTTTGCTTGAGTGCATTCGCGCGCTCTCGCTTTCTCCACTTTACAATTTTTTTGTTATTATTTATCTATTCCTGAGAGTTTATCTTATTTTTTATTTGTTTATTTAAATGAAGTCGACCAGTTGCCTGCCCTTCCTTCGATTATCCGTCACCGAGACAAACTGAACAAAGTTCTGAGGTCGACCTTGTAAAGATAAGGATTCAGGTCTGTCTGCTGTTTACCTTTGCTCCTGCGCGCATTGCCCTTCTCTCCACATTTATGTGTTTGTTTGTTTGTCTATCTAATCTTTTGGGTTTTTATTTCTAATGAGGTCGACCAGTTGTCTATTTATTATTTTTTTTTACTACGCATCAAGCTGCGCTGCTTGTCTTTGCTCCTGTGTGCTCGCGCACTCTCGCCTTTTCCACTTATTTTTATTTTTGATTTATTTTTGATTTATTTTGTCAATTTAAAAAAAATACGCATCGTGCTGTGCTGTTTGTGTTTGCTTGAGTGCATTCGCGCGCTCTCGCTTTCTCCACTTTACAATTTTTTTGTTATTATTTATCTATTCCTGAGAGTTTATCTTATTTTTTATTTGTTTATTTAAATGAAGTCGACCAGTTGCCTGCCCTTCCTTCCATTAACCGTCACCGAGACAAACTGAACAAAGTTCTGAGGTCGACCTTGTAAAGATAAGGATTCAGTTCTGTCTGCTGGTTACCTTTGCTCCTGCGCGCACTCCACTTCTCGCCACATTTATGTGTTTGTTTGTTTGTCTATCTAATCTTTTGGGTTATTTTTTCTAATAAGGTCGACCAGCTGTCTATTTATTATTTTTTTTACTACGCATCAAGCTGCGCTGCTTGTCTTTGCTCCTGTGTGCTCGCGCACTCTCGCCTTTTCCACTTATTTTTATTTTTTATTTATTTTTGATTTATTTTGTCAATTTTTAAAAAAAATACGCATCGTGCTGTGCCGTTTGTGTTTGCTTGAGTGCATTCGCGCGCTCTCGCTTTCTCCACTTTACAATTTTTTTGTTATTATTTATCTATTCCTGAGAGTTTATCTTATTTTTTATTTGTTTATTTAAATGAAGTCGACCAGTTGCCTGCCCTTCCTTCCATTATCCGTCACCGTGACAAACTGAACAAAGTTCTGAGGTCGACCTTGTAAAGATAAGGATTCAGGTCTGTCTGCTGTTTACCTTTGCTCCTGCGCGCACTGCCCTTCTCTCCACATTTATGTGTTTGTTTGTTTGTCTATCTAATCTTTTGGGTTTTTATTTCTAATGTGGTCGACCAGTTGTCTATTTATTATTTTTTTTACTACGCATCAAGCTGCGCTGCTTGTCTTTGCTCCTGTGTGCTCGCGCACTCTCGCCTTTTCCACTTATTTTTATTTTTCATTTATTTTGTCAATTTAAAAAAAAATACGCATCGTGCTGTGCTGTTTGTGTTTGCTTGAGTGCATTCGCGTGCTCTCGCTTTCTCCACTTTACAATTTTTTTGTTATTATTTATCTATTCCTGAGAGTTTATCTTATTTTTTATTTGTTTATTTAAATGAAGTCGACCAGTTGCCTGCCCTTCCTTCCATTATCCGTCACCGAGACAAACTGAACAAAGTTCTGAGGTCGACCTTGTAAAGATAAGGATTCAGGTCTGTCTGCTGTTTACCTTTGCTCCTGCGCGCACTGCCCTTCTCTCCACATTTATGTGTTTGTTTGTTTGTCTATCTAATCTTTTGGGTTTTTATTTCTAATGAGGTCGACCAGTTGTCTATTTATTATTTTTTTTACTACGCATCAAGCTGCGCTGCTTGTCTTTGCTCCTGTGTGCTCGCGCACTCTCGCCTTTTCCACTTATTTTTATTTTTGATTTATTTTTGGTTTATTTTGTCAATTTAAAAAAAATACGCATCGTGCTGTGCTGTTTGTGTTTGCTTGAGTGCATTCGCGCGCTCTCGCTTTCTCCACTTTACAATTTTTTTGTTATTATTTATCTATTCCTGAGAGTTTATCTTATTTTTTATTTGTTTATTTAAATGAAGTCGACCAGTTGCCTGCCCTTCCTTCCATTATCCGTCACCGAGACAAACTGAACAAAGTTCTGAGGTCGACCTTGTAAATATAAGGATTCAGGTCTGTCTGCTGTTTACCTTTGCTCCTGCGCGCACTGCCCTTCTCTCCACATTTATGTGTTTGTTTGTTTGTCTATCTAATCTTTTGGGTTTTTATTTCTAATGAGGTCGACCAGTTGTCTATTTATTATTTTTTTTACTACGCATCAAGCTGCGCTGCTTGTCTTTGCTCCTGTGTGCTCGCGCACTCTCGCCTATTCCACTTATGTTTATTTTTGATTTATTTTTGATTTATTTTGTCAATTTAAAAAAAATATGCATCGTGCTGTGCTGTTTGTGTTTGCTTGAGTGCATTCGCGCGCTCTCGCTTTCTACACTTTACAATTTTTTGTTATTATTTATCTATTCCTGAGGGTTTATCTTATTATTTATTTGTTTATTTAAATGAAGTCGACCAGTTGCCTGCCCTTCCTTCCATTATCCGTCACCGAGACAAACTGAACAAAGTTCTGAGGTCGACCTTGTAAAGATAAGGATTCAGGTCTCTCTGCTGTTTACCTTTGCTCCTGCGCGCACTGCCCTTCTCTCCACATTTATGTGTTTGTTTGTTTGTCTATCTAATCTTTTGGGTTTTTATTTCTAATGAGGTCGACCAGTTGTCTATTTATTATTTTTTTTACTACGCATCAAGCTGCGCTGCTTGTCTTTGCTCCTGTGTGCTCGCGCACTCTCGCCTTTTCCACTTATTTTTATTTTTGATTTATTTTTGATTTATTTTGTCAATTTAAAAAAAATACGCATCGTGCTGTGCTGTTTGTGTTTGCTTGAGTGCATTCGCGCGCTCTCGCTTTCTCCACTTTACAATTTTTTTGTTATTATTTATCTATTCCTGAGAGTTTATCTTATTTTTTATTTGTTTATTTAAATGAAGTCGACCAGTTGCCTGCCCTTCCTTCCATTATCCGTCACCGAGACAAACTGAACAAAGTTCTGAGGTCGACCTTGTAAAGATAAGGATTCAGGTCTGTCTGCTGTTTACCTTTGCTCCTGCGCGCACTGCCCTTCTCTCCACATTTATGTGTTTGTTTGGTCTATCTAATCTTTTGGGTTTTTATTTCTAATGAGGTCGACCAGTTGTCTATTTATTATTTTTTTTACTACGCATCAAGCTGCGCTGCTTGTCTTTGCTCCTGTGTGCTCGCGCACTCTCGCCTTTTCCACTTATTTTATTTTTGATTATTTTTTATTTATTTTGTCAATTTAAAAAAAAAATACGCATCGTGCTGTGCTGTTTGTGTTTGCTTGAGTGCATTCGCGCGCTCTCGCTTTCTCCACTTTACAATTTTTTTGTTATTATTTATCTATTCCTGAGAGTTTATCTTATTTTTTATTTGTTTATTTAAATGAAGTCGACCAGTTGCCTGCCCTTCCTTCCATTATCCGTCACCGAGACAAACTGAACAAATTCTGAGGTCGACCTTGTAAAGATAAGGATTCAGGTCTGTCTGCTGTTTACCTTTGCTCCTGCGCGCACTGCCCTTCTCTCCACATTTATGTGTTTGTTTGTTTGTCTATCTAATCTTTTGGGTTTTTATTTCTAATGAGGTCGACCAGTTGTCTATTTATTATTTTTTTTACTACGCTTCAAGCTGCGCTGCTTGTCTTTGCTCCTGTGTGCTCGCGCACTCTCGCCTTTTCCACTTATTTTTATTTTTTATTTATTTTTGATTTATTTTGTCAATTTTTAAAAAAAATACGCATCGTGCTGTGCCGTTTGTGTTTGCTTGAGTGCATTCGCGCGCTCTCGCTTTCTCCACTTTACAATTTTTTTGTTATTATTTATCTATTCCTGAGAGTTTATCTTATTTTTTATTTGTTTATTTAAATGAAGTCGACCAGTTGCCTGCCCTTCCTTCGATTATCCGTCACCGAGACAAACTGAACAAAGTTCTGAGGTCGACCTTGTAAAGATAAGGATTCAGGTCTGTCTGCTGTTTACCTTTGCTCCTGCGCGCACTGCCCTTCTCTCCACATTTATGTGTTTGTTTGTTTGTCTATCTAATCTTTTGGGTTTTTATTTCTAATGAGGTCGACCAGTTGTCTATTTATTATTTTTTTTACTACGCATCAAGCTGCGCTGCTTGTCTTTGCTCCTGTGTGCTCGCGCACTCTCGCCTTTTCCACTTATTTTTATTTTTGATTTATTTTTGATTTATTTTGTCAATTTAAAAAAAATACGCATCGTGCTGTGCTGTTTGTGTTTGCTTGAGTGCATTCGCGCGCTCTCGCTTTCTCCACTTTACAATTTTTTTGTTATTATTTATCTATTCCTGAGAGTTTATCTTATTTTTTATTTGTTTATTTAAATGAAGTCGACCAGTTGCCTGCCCTTCCTTCCATTATCCGTCACCGAGACAAACTGAACAAAGTTCTGAGGTCGACCTTGTAAAGATAAGGATTCAGGACTGTCTGCTGTTTACCTTTGCTCCTGCGCGCACTGCCCTTCTCTCCACATTTATGTGTTTGTTTGTTTGTCTATCTAATCTTTTGGGTTTTTATTTCTAATGAGGTCGACCAGTTGTCTATTTATTATTTTTTTTACTACGCATCAAGCTGCGCTGCTTGTCTTTGCTCCTGTGTGCTCGCGCACTCTCGCCTTTTCCACTTATTTTTATTTTTGATTTATTTTTGATTTATTTTGTCAATTTTTAAAAAAAATACGCATCGTGCTGTGCTGTTTGTGTTTGCTTGAGTGCATTCGCGCGCTCTCGCTTTCTCCACTTTACAATTTTTTTGTTATTATTTATCTATTCCTGAGAGTTTATCTTATTTTTTATTTGTTTATTTAAATGAAGTCGACCACTTGCCTGCCCTTCCTTCCATTATCCGTCACCGAGACAAACTGAACAAAGTTCTGAGGTCGACCTTGTAAAGATAAGGATTCAGGTCTGTCTGCTGTTTACCTTTGCTCCTGCGCGCACTGCCCTTCTCTCCACATTTATGTGTTTGTTTGTTTGTCTATCTAATCTTTTGGGTTTTTATTTCTAATGAGGTCGACCAGTTGTCTATTTATTATTTTTTTTACTACGCATCAAGCTGCGCTGCTTGTCTTTGCTCCTGTGTGCTCGCGCACTCTCGCCTTTTCCACTTATTTTTATTTTTGATTTATTTTTGTCAATTAAAAAAAATACGCATCGTGCTGTGCTGTTTGTGTTTGCTTGAGTGCATTCGCGCGCTCTCGCTTTCTCCACTTTACAATTTTTTTGTTATTATTTATCTATTCCTGAGAGTTTATCTTATTTTTTATTTGTTTATTTAAATGAAGTCGACCAGTTGCCTGCCCTTCCTTCCATTATCCGTCACCGAGACAAACTGAACAAAGTTCTGAGGTCGACCTTGTAAAGATAAGGATTCAGGTCTGTCTGCTGTTTACCTTTGCTCCTGCGCGCACTGCCCTTCTCTCCACATTTATGTGTTTGTTTGTTTGTCTATCTAATCTTTTGGGTTTTTATTTCTAATGAGGTCGACCAGTTGTCTATTTATTATTTTTTTTACTACGCATCAAGCTGCGCTGCTTGTCTTTGCTCCTGTGTGCTCGCGCACTCTCGCCTTTTCCACTTATTTTTATTTTTATTTATTTTTGATTTATTTTGTCAATTTAAAAAAAATACGCATCGTGCTGTGCTGTTTGTGTTTGCTTGAGTGCATTCGCGCGCTCTCGCTTTCTCCACTTTACAATTTTTTTGTTATTATTTATCTATTCCTGAGAGTTTATCTTATTTTTTATTTGTTTATTTAAATGAAGTCGACCAGTTGCCTGCCCTTCCTTCCATTATCCGTCACGGAGACAAACTGAACAAAGTTCTGAGGTCGACCTTGTAAAGATAAGGATTCAGGTCTGTCTGCTGTTTACCTTTGCTCCTGCGCGCACTGCCATTCTCTCCACATTTATGTGTTTGTTTGTTTGTCTATCTAATCTTTTGGGTTTTTATTTCTAATGAGGTCGACCAGTTGTCTATTTATTATTTTTTTTACTACGCATCAAGCTGCGCTGCTTGTCTTTGCTCCTGTGTGCTCGCGCACTCTCGCCTTTTCCACTTATTTTTATTTTGATTTATTTTTGATTTATTTTGTCAATTTAAAAAAAATACGCATCGTGCTGTGCTATTTGTGTTTGCTTGAGTGCATTCGCGCGCTCTCGCTTTCTCCACTTTACAATTTTTTTGTTATTATTTATCTATTCCTGAGAGATTATATTATTTTTTATTTGTTTATTTAAATGAGTTCGACCAGTTGCCTGCCCTTCCTTCAATTATCCGTCACCGAGACAAACTGAACAAAGTTCTGAGGTCGACCTTGTAAAGATAAGGATTCAGGTCTGTCTGCTGTTTACCTTTGCTCCTGCGCGCACTGCCCTTCTCTCCACATTTATGTGTTTGTTTGTTTGTCTATCTAATCTTTTGGGTTTTTATTTCTAATGAGGTCCACCAGTTATCTATTTATTATTTTTTTTACTACGCATCAAGCTGCGCTGCTTGTCTTTGCTCCTGTGTGCTCGCCACTCTCGCCTTTTCCACTTATTTTTATTTTTGATTTATTTTTTCAATTAAAAAAAAATACGCATCGTGCTGTGCTGTTTGTGTTTGCTTGAGTGCATTCGCGCGCTCTCGCTTTCTCCACTTTACAATTTTTTTGTTATTATTTATCTATTCCTGAGAGTTTATCTTATTTTTATTTGTTTATTTAAATGAAGTCGACCAGTTGCCTGCCCTTCCTTCCATTATCCGTCACCGAGACAAACTGAGCAAAGTTCTGAGGTCGACCTTGTAAAGATAAGGATTCAGGTCTGTCTGCTGTTTACCTTTGCTCCTGTGCCCAATGCCATTCTCTCCACATTTATGTGTTTGTTTGTTTGTCTATCTAATCTTTTGGGTTTTTATTTCTAATGAGGTCGACCAGTTGTCTATTTATTATTTTTTTTACTACGCATGAAGGTGCGCTGCTTGTCTTTGCTCCTGTGTGCTCGCGCACTCTCGCCTTTTCCACTTATTTTTATTTTTGATTTATTTTTGATATATTTTGTCAATTTAAAAAAAAATACGCACTGCTGTTTGTTTTTT
>NW_025956636.1:0-26820 GCF_023159225.1 Perognathus longimembris pacificus
TAATGAGGTCGACCAGTTGTCTATTTATTATTTTTTTTACTACGCATCAAGCTGCGCTGCTTGTCTTTGCTCCTGTGTGCTCGCGCACTCTCGCCTTTTCCACGTATTTTTATTTTTGATTTATTTTTGATTTATTTTGTCAATTTAAAAAAAGTACGCATCGTGCTGTGCTGTTTGTGTTTGCTTGAGTGCATTCGCGCGCTCTCGCTTTCTCCACTTTACAATTTTCTTGTTATTATTTATCTATTCCTTAGAGTTTATCTTATTTATTATTTGTTTATTTAAATGAAGTCGACCAGTTGCCTGCCCTTCCTTCCATTATCCGTCACAGAGACAAACTGAACAAAGTTCTGAGGTCGACCTTGTAAAGATAAGGATTCAGGTCTGTCTGCTGTTTACCTTTCCTCCTGCGCACACTGCCCTTCTCTCCACATTTATGTGTTTGTTTGTTTGTCTATCTAATCTTTTGGGTTTTTATTTCTAATGAGGTCGACCAGTTGTCTATTTATTATATTTTTTACTACGCATCAAGCTGCGCTGCTTGTCTTTGCTCCTGTGTGCTCGCGCACTCTCGCCTTTTCCACTTATTTTTATTTTTGATTTATTTTGTCAATTTAAAAAAAATACGCATCGTGCTGTGCTGTTTGTGTTTGCTTGAGTGCATTCGCGCGCTCTCGCTTTCTCCACTTTACAATTTTTTTGTTATTATTTATCTATTCCTGAGAGTTTATCTTATTTTTTATTTGTTTATTTAAATGAAGTCGACCAGTTGCCTGCCCTTCCTTCCATTATCCGTCACCGAGACAAACTGAACAAAGTTCTGAGGTCGATCTTGTAAAGATAAGGATTCAGGTCTGTCTGCTGTTTACCTTTGCTCCTGCGCCCACTGCCCTTCTCTCCACATTTATGTGTTTGTTTGTTTGTCTATCTAATCTTTTGGGTTTTTATTTCTAATGAGGTCGACCAGTTGTCTATTTATTATTTTTTTTACTACGCATCATGCTGCGCTGCTTGTCTTTGCTCCTGTGTGCTCGCGCACTCTCGCCTTTTCCCCTTATTTTTATTTTTGATTTATTTTTTATTTATTTTGTCAATTTAAAAAAAATACGCATCGTGCTGTGCTGTTTGTGTTTGCTTGAGTGCATTCGCGCGCTCTCGCTTTCTCCACTTTACAATTTTTTTGTTATTATTTATCTATTCCTGAGAGTTTATCTTATTTTTTATTTGTTTATTTAAATGAAGTCGACCAGTTGCCTGCCCTTCCTTCCATTATCTGTCACCGAGACAAACTGAACAAAGTTCTGAGGTCGACCTTGTAAAGATAAGGATTCAGGTCTGTCTGCTGTTTACCTTTGCTCCTGCGCGCACTGCCCTTCTCTCCACATTTATGTGTTTGTTTGTTTGTCTATCTAATCTTTTGGTTTTTTATTTCTAATGAGGTCGACCAGTTGTCTATTTATTATTTTTTTTACTACGCATCAAGCTGCGCTGCTTGTCTTTGCTCCTGTGTGCTCGCGCACTCTCGCCTTTTCCACTTATTGTTATTTTTGATTTATTTTTGATTTATTTTGTCAATATAAAAAAATACGCATCGTGCTGTGCTGTTTGTGTTTGCTTGAGTGCATTCGCGCGCTCTCGCTTTCTGCACTTTACAATTTTTTTATTATTATTTATCTATTCCTGAGAGTTTATCTTATTTTTTATTTGTTTATTTAAATGAAGTCGACCAGTTGCCTGCCCTTCCTTCCATTATCCGTCACCGAGACAAACTGAACAAAGTTCAGAGGTCGACCTTGTAAAGATAAGGATTCAGGTCTGTCTGCTGTTTACCTTTGCTCGTGCGCGCACTGCCCATCTCTCCACATTTATGTGTTTGTTTGTTTGTCTATCTAATCTTTTGGGTTTTTATTTCTAATGAGGTCGACCAGTTGTCTATTTATTATTTTTTTTACTACGCATCGAGCTGCGCTGCTTGTCTTTGCTCCTGTGTGCTCGCGCATTCTCGCCTTTTCCACTTATTTTTATTTTTGATTTATTTTTGATTTATTTTGTCAATTTAAAAAAAAATACGCATCGTGCTGTGCTGTTTGTGTTTGCTTGAGTGCATTCGCGCGCTCTCGCTTTCTCCACTTTACAATTTTTTTGTTATTATTTATCTATTCCTGAGAGTTTATCTTATTTTTTATTTGTTTATTTAAATGAAGTCGACCAGTTGCCTGCCCTTCCTTCCATTAACCGTCACCGAGACAAACTGAACAAAGTTCTGAGGTCGACCTTGTAAAGATAAGGATTCAGGTCTGTCTGCTGTTTACCCTTGCTCCTGCGCGCACTGCCCTTCTCTCCACATTTATGTGTTTGTTTGTTTGTCTATCTAATCTTTTGGGTTTTTATTTCTAATGAGGTCGACCAGTTGACTATTTATTATTTTTTTTACTACGCATCAAGCTGCGCTGCTTGTCTTTGCGCCTGTGTGCTCGCGCACTCTCGCCTTTTCCACTTATTTTTATTTTTGATTTATTTTTGATTTATTTTGTCAATTTAAAAAAATACGCATCGTGCTGTGCTGTTTGTGTTTGCTTGAGTGCATTCGCGCGCTCTCGCTTTCTCCACTTTACAATTTTTTGTTATTATTTATCTATTCCTGAGAGTTTATCTTATTTTTTATTTGTTTATTTAAATGAAGTCGACCAGTTTCCTGCCCTTCCTTCCATTATCCGTCACCGAGACAAACTGAACAAAGTTCTGAGGTCGACCTTGTAAAGATAAGGATTCAGGTCTGTCTGCTGTTTACCTTTGCTCCTGCGCGCACTGCCCTTCTCTCCACATTTATGTGTTTGTTTGTTTGTCTATCTAATCTTTTGGGTTTTTATTTCTAATGAGGTCGACCAGTTGTCTATTTATTATTTTTTTTACTACGCATCAAGCTGCGCTGCTTGTCTTTGCTCCTGTGTGCTCGCGCACTCTCGCCTTTTCCACTTATTGTTATTTTTGATTTATTTTTGATTTATTTTGTCAATATAAAAAAAATACGCATCGTGCTGTGCTGTTTGTGTTTGCTTGAGTGCATTCGCGCGCTCTCGCTTTCTCCACTTTACAATTTTTTTGTTATTATTTATCTATTCCTGAGAGTTTATCTTATTTTTTATTTGTTTATTTAAATGAAGTCGACCAGTGGCCTGCCCTTCCTTCGATTATCCGTCACCGAGACAAACTGAACAACGTTCAGAGGTCGACCTTGTAAAGATAAGGATTCAGGTCTGTCTGCTGTTTACCTTTGCTCCTGCGCGCACTGCCCATCTCTCCACATTTATGTGTTTGTTTGTTTGTCTATCTAATCTTTTGGGTATTTATTTCTAATGAGGTCGACCAGTTGTCTATTTATTATTTTTTTTAATACGCATCAAGCTGCGCTGCTTGTCTTTGCTCCTGTGTGCTCGCGCACTCTCGCCTTTTCCACTTATATTTATTTTTGATTTATTTTTGATTTATTTTGTCAATTTAAAAAAAAATACGCATCGTGCTGTGCTGTTTGTGTTTGCTTGAGTGCATTCGCGCGCTCTCGCTTTCTCCACTTTACAATTTTTTTGCTATTATTTATCTATTCCTGAGAGTTTATCTTATTTTTTATTTGTTTATTTAAATGAAGTCGACCAGTTGCCTGCCCTTCCTTCCATTATCCGTCACCGAGACAAACTGAACAAAGTTCTGAGGTCGACCTTGTAAAGATAAGGATTCAGGTCTGTCTGCTGTTTACCATTGCTCCTGCCCGCAATGCCCTTCTCTCCACATTTATGTGTTTGTTTGTTTGTCTATCTAATCTTTTGGGTTTTTATTTCTAATGAGGTCGACCAGTTGTCTATTTATTATTTTTTTTACTACGCATCAAGCTGCGCTGCTCGTCTTTGCTCCTGTGTGCTCGCGCACTCTCGCCTTTTCCACTTATTGTTATTTTTGATTTATTTTTGATTTATTTTGTCAATTTAAAAAAAAATACGCATCGTGCTGTGCTGTTTGTGTTTGCTTGAGTGCATTCGCGTGCTCTCGCTTTCTGCACTTTACAATTTTTTTGTTATTATTTATCTATTCCTGAGAGTTTATCTTATTTTTTATTTGTGTATTTAAATGAAGTCGACCAGTTGCCTGCCCTTCCTTCCATTATCCGTCACCGAGACAAACTGAACAAAGTTCTGAGGTCGACCTTGTAAAGATAAGGATTCAGGTCTGTCTGCTGTTTACCTTTGCTCCTGCGAGCACTGCCCATCTCTCCACATTTATGTGTTTGTTTGTTTGTCTATCTAATCTTTTGGGTTTTTATTTCTAATGAGGTCGACCAGTTGTCTATTTATTATTTTTTTTACTACGCATCAAGCTGCGCTGCTTGTCTTTGATCCTGTGTGCTCGCGCACTCTCGCCTTTTCCACTTATTTTTATTTTTGATTTATTTTGTCATTTTAAAAAAAATACGCATCATGATGTGCTGTTTGTGTTTGCTTGAGTTCATTCGCGCGCTCTCGCTTTCTCCACTATACAATTTTTTTGTTATTATTTATCTATTCCTGAGAGTTTATCTTATTTTTTATTTGTTTATTTAAATGAAGTCGACCAGTCCCTGCCCTTCCTTCCATTATCCGTCACCGAGACAAACTGAACAAAGTTCTGAGGTCGACCTTGTAAAGATAAGGATTCAGGTCTGTCTGCTGTTTACCTTTGCTCCTGCACGCACAGGCCTTCTCTCCATATTTATGTGTTTGTTTGTTTGTCTATCTAATCTTTTGGGTTTTTATTTCTAATGAGGTCGACCAGTTGTCTATTTATTATTTTTTTTACTACGCATCAAGCTGGGCTGCTTGTCTTTGCTCCTGTGTGCTCGCCCACTCTCGCCTTTTCCACTTATTTTTATTTTTGATTTATTTTGTCAATTTAAAAAAAAAATACGCATCGTGCTGTGCTGTTTGTGTTTGCTTGAGTGCATTCGCACGCTCTCGCTTTCTCCACTTTACAATTTTTTTGTTATTATTTATCTATTCCTGAGAGTTTATCTTATTATCTTTTGTTTATTTAAATGAAGTCGACCAGTTGCCTGCCCTTCCTTCCATTATCCGTCACCGAGACAAACTGAACAAAGTTCTGAGGTCGACCTTGTAAAGATAAGGGTTCAGGTCTGTCTGCTGTTTATCTTTGCTCCTGCACGCACTGCCCTTCTCTCCACATTTATGTGTTTGTTTGTTTGTCTATCGAATCTTTTGGGTTTTTATTTCTAATGAGGTCGACCAGTTGTCTATTTATTATTTTTTTTACTACGCATCAAGCTTCGCTGCTTGACTTTGCTCCTGTGTGCTCGCGCACTCTCGCCTTTTCCACTTATTTTTATTTTTGATTTATTTTTGATTTATTTTGTCAATTTTAAAAAAAATACGAATCGTGCTGTGCTGTTTGTGTTTGCTTGAGTGCATTCGTGCGCTCTCGCTTTCTCCACTTTACAATTTTTTGTTATTATTTATCTATTCCTGAGAGTTTATCTTATTTTTTATTTGTTTATTTAAATGAAGTCGACCAGTTGCCTGCCCTTCCTTCCATTATCCGTCACCGAGACAAACTGAACAAAGTTCTGAGGTCGACCTTGTAAAGATAAGGATTCAGGTCTCTCTGCTGTTTACCTTTGCTCCTGCGCGCACTGCCCTTCTCTCCACATTTATGTGTTTGTTTGTTTGTCTATCTAATCTTTTGGGTTTTTATTTCTAATGAGGTCGACCAGTTGTCTATTTATTATTTTTTTTACTACGCATCAAGCTGCGCTGCTTGTCTTTGCTCCTGTGTGCTCGCGGACTCTCGCCTTTTCCACTTATTTATATTTTTGATTTATTTATGATTTATTTTGTCAATTTAAAAAAAATACGCATCGTGCTGTGCTGTTTGTGTTTGCTTGAGTGCATTCGCGCGCTCTCGCTTTCTCCACTTTACAATTTTTTTGTTATTATTTATCTATTCCTGAGAGTATATCTTATTTTTTATTTGTTTATTTAAATGAAGTCGACCAGTTGCCTGCCTTTCCTTCCATTTTCCGTCACCGAGACAAACTGAACAAAGTTCTGAGGTCGACCTTGTAAAGATAAGGATTCAAGTCTGTCTGCTGGTTACCTTTGCTCCTGCGCGCACTGCCCTTCTCTCCACATTTATGGGTTTGTTTGTTTGTCTATCTAATCTTTTGGGTTTTTATTTCTAATGAGGTCGACCAGTTGTCTATTTATTATTTTTTTTACTACGCATCAAGCTGCGCTGCTTGTCTTTGCTCCCGTGTGCTCGCGCACTCTCGCCTTTTCCACTTATTTATATTTTTGATTTATTTATGATTTATTTTGTCAATTTTAAAAAAAAATGCACATCGTGCTGTGCTGTTTGTGTTTGCTTGAGTGCATTCGCTCGCTCTCGCTTTCTGCACTTTACAATTTTTTTATTATTATTTATCTATTCCTGAGAGTTTATCTTATTTTTTATTTGTTTATTTAAATGAAGTCGACCAGTTGCCTGCCCTTCCTTCCATTATCCGTCACCGAGACGAACTGAACAAAGTTCTGAGGTCGACCTTGTAAAGATAAGGATTCAGGTCTGTCTGCTGTTTACCTTTGCTCCTGCGCGCACTGCCCTTCTCTCCACATTTATGTGTTTGTTTGTTTGTCTATCTAATCTTTTGGGTTTTTATTTCTAATGATGTCGACCAGTTGTGTATTTATTATTTTTTTTACTACGCATCAAGCTGCGCTGCTTGTCTTTGCTCCTGTGTGCTCGCGCACTCTCGCATTTTCCACTTATTGTTATTTTTGATTTATTTTTGATTTATTTTGTCAATTTAAAAAAAATACGCATCGTACTTTGCTGTTTGTGTTTGCTTGAGTGCATTCGCGCGCTCTCGCTTTCTGTACTTTAAAATTTTTTTGTTATTATTTATCTATTCCTGAGAGTTTATCTTATTTTTTGTTTATTTAAATGAAGTCGACCAGTTGCCTGCCCTTCCTTCCATTATCCGTCACCGAGACAAACTGAACAAAGTTCTGAGGTCGACCTTGTAAAGGTAAGGATTCAGGTCTGTCTGCTGTTTACCTTTGCTCCTGCGCGCACTGCCCTTCTCTCCACATTTATGTGTTTGTTTGTTTGTCTATCTAATCTTTTGGGTTTTTATTTCTAATGAGGTCGACCCGTTGTCTATTTATTATTTTTTTTTACTACGCATCAAGCTGCGCTGCGTGTCTTTGCTCCTGTGTGCTCGCGCACTCTCGCCTTTTCCACTTATTTTTATTTTTGATTTATTTTGTCAATTTTAAAAAAAAATACGCATCGTGCTGTGCTGTTTGTGTTTGCTTGAGTGCATTCGCGCACTCTCGCTTTCTCCACTTTACAATTTTTTGTTATTATTTATCTATTCCTGAGAGTTTATCATTTTTTTAATTGTTTATTTAAATGAATTCGACCAGTTGCCTGCCCTTCCTTCCATTATCCGTCACCGAGACAAACTGAACAAAGTTCTGAGGTCGACCTTGTAAAGATAAGGATTCAGGTCTGTCTGCTGTTTACCTTTGCTCCTGCGCGCACTGCCCTTCTCTCCACATTTATGTGTTTGTTTGTTTGTCTATCTAATCTTTTGGGTTTTTATTTCTAATGAGGTCGACCAGTTGTCTATTTATTATTTTTTTTACTACGCATCAAGCTGCGCTGCTTGACTTTGCTCCTGTGTGCTCGCGCACTCTCGCCTTTTCCACTTATTTTTATTTTTGATTTATTTTTGATTTATTTTGTCAATTTTAAAAAAAAATACGCATCGTGCTGTGCTGTTTGTGTTTGCTTGAGTGCATTCGCGCGCTCTCGCTTTCTGCACTTTACAATTTTTTTGTTATTATTTATCTATTCCTGAGAGTTTATCTTATTTTTTGTTTATTTAAATGAAGTCGACCAGTTGCCAGCCCTTCCTTCCATTATCCGTCACCGAACAAACTGAACAAAGTTCTGAGGTCGACCTTGTAAAATAAGGATTCAGGTCTGTCTGCTGTTTACCTTTGCTCATGCGCGCACTGCCCTTCTCTCCACATTTATGTGTTTGTTTGTTTGTCTATCTAATCTTTTGGGTTTTTATTTCTAATGAGGACGACCCGTTGTCTATTTATTATTTTTTTACTACGCATCAAGCTGCGCTGCTTGTCTTTGCTCCTGTGTGCTCGCGCACTCTCGCCTTTTCCACTTATTTTTATTTTTGATTTATTTTGTCAATTTTAAAAAAAAATACGCATCGTGCTGTGCTGTTTGTGTTTGCTTGAGTGCATTCGTGCCCTCTCGCTTTCTCCACTTTACAATTATTTTGTTATTATTTATCTATTCCTGAGAGTTTATCTTATTTTTTATTTGTTTATTTAAATGAAGTCGACCAGTTGCCTGCCCTTCCTTCCATTATCCGTCACCGAGACAAACTGAACAAAGTTCTGAGGTCGACCTTGTAAAGATAAGGATTCAGGTCTCTCTGCTGTTTACCTTTGCTCCTGCGCGCACTGCCCTTCTCTCCACATTTATGTGTTTGTTTGTTTGTCTATCTAATCTTTTGGGTTTTTATTTCTAATGAGGTCGACCAGTTGTGTATTTATTATTTTTTTTACTACGCATCAAGCTGCGCTGCTTGTCTTTGCTCCTGTGTGCTCGCGGACTCTCGCCTTTTCCACTTATTTATATTTTTGATTTATTTATGATTTATTTTGTCAATTTAAAAAAAATACGCATCGTGCTGTGCTGTTTGTGTTTGCTTGAGTGCATTCGCGCGCTCTCGCTTTCTCCACTTTACAATTTTTTTGTTATTATTTATCTATTCCTGAGAGTTTATCTTATTTTTTATTTGTTTATTTAAATGAAGTCGACCAGTTGCCTGCCTTTCCTTCCATTTTCCGTCACCGAGACAATCTGAACAAAGTTCTGAGGTCGACCTTGTAAAAATAAGGATTCAAGTCTGTCTGCTGGTTACCTTTGCTCCTGCGCGCACTGCCCTTCTCTCCACATTTATGGGTTTGTTTGTTTGTCTATCTAATCTTTTGGGTTTTTATTTCTAATGAGGTCGACCAGTTGTCTATTTATTATTTTTTTTACTACGCATCAAGCTGCGCTGCTTGTCTTTGCTCCCGTGTGCTCGCGCACTCTCGCCTTTTCCACTTATTTATATTTTTGATTTATTTATGATTTATTTTGTCAATTTTAAAAAAAAATGCGCATCGTGCTGTGCTGTTTGTGTTTGCTTGAGTGCATTCGCTCGCTCTCGCTTTCTGCACTTTACAATTTTTTTATTATTATTTATCTATTCCTGAGAGTTTATCTTATTTTTTATTTGTTTATTTAAATGAAGTCGACCAGTTGCCTGCCCTTCCTTCCATTATCCGTCACCGAGACGAACTGAACAAAGTTCTGAGGTCGACCTTGTAAAGATAAGGATTCAGGTCTGTCTGCTGTTTACCTTTGCTCCTGCGCGCACTGCCCTTCTCTCCACATTTATGTGTTTGTTTGTTTGTCTATCTAATCTTTTGGGTTTTTATTTCTAATGAGGTCGACCAGTTGTGTATTTATTATTTTTTTTACTACGCATCAAGCTGCGCTGCTTGTCTTTGCTCCTGTGTGCTCGCGCACTCTCGCATTTTCCACTTATTGTTATTTTTGATTTATTTTTGATTTATTTTGTCAATTTAAAAAAAAATACGCATCGTACTTTGCTGTTTGTGTTTGCTTGAGTGCCTTCGCGTGCTCTTGCTTTCTCCACTTTACAATTTTTTTGTTATTATTTATCTATTCCTGAGAGTTTATCTTATTTTTTATTTGTTTATTTAAATGAAGTCGACCAGTTGCCTGCCCTTCCTTCCATTGTCCGTCACCGAGACAAACTGAACAAAGTTCTGAGGACGACCTTGTAAAGATAAGGATTCAGGACTGTCTGCTGTTTACTTTTGCTCCTGCGCGCACTGCCCTTCTCTCCACATTTATGTGTTTGTTTGTTTGTCTATCTAATCTTTTGGGTTTTTATTTCTAATGAGGTCGACCAGTTGTCTATTTATTATTTTTTTTACTACGCATCAAGCTGCGCTGCTTGTCTTTGCTCCTGTGTGCTCGCGCACTCTCGCCTTTTCCACTTATTTTTATTTTTGATTTATTTTTGATTTATTTTGTCAATTTTAAAAAAAATACGCATCGTGCTGTGCTGTTTGTGTTTGCTTGAGTGCATTCGCGCGCTCTCGCTTTCTCCACTTTACAATTTCTTTGTTATTATTTATCTATTCCTGAGAGTTTATCTTATTTTTTATTTGTTTATTTAAATGAAGTCGACCAGTTGCCTGCCCTTCCTTCCATTATCCGTCACCGAGACAAACTGAACAAATTTCTGAGGTCGACCTTGTAAAGATAAGGATTCAGGTCTGTCTGCTGTTTACCTTTGCTCCTACGCGCACTGCCCTTCTCTCCACATTTATGTGTTTGTTTGTTTGTCTATCTAATCTTTTGGGTTTTTATTTCTAATGAGGTCGACCCGTTGTCTATTTATTATTTTTTTTACTACGCATCAAGCTGCGCTGCTTGTCTTTGCTCCTGTGTGCTCGCGCACTCTTGCCTTTTCCACTTATTTTTATTTTTGATTTATTTTTGATTTATTTTGTCAATTTAAAAAAAATACGCATCGTGCTGTGCTGTTTGTGTTTGCTTGAGTGCATTCGCGCGCTCTCGCTTTCTCCACTTTACAATTTTTTAGTTATTATTTATCTATTCCTGAGAGTTTATCTTATTTTTTATTTGTTTATTTGAATGAAGTCGACCAGTTGCCTGCCCTTCCTTCCATTATCCGTCACCGAGACAAACTGAACAAAGTTCTGAGGTCGTCCTTGTAAAGCTAAGGATTCAGGTCTGTCTGCTGTTTACCTTTGCTCCTGCGCGCACTGCCCTTCTCTCCACATTTATGTGTTTGTTTGTTTGTCTATCTAATCTTTTGGGTTTTTATTTCTAATGAGGTCGACCAGTTGTCTATTTATTATTTTTTTTACTACGCATCAAGCTGCGCTGCTTGTCTTTGCTCCTGTGTGCTCGCGCACTCTCGCCTTTTCCACTTATTTTTATTTTTGATTTATTTTTGATTTATTTTGTCAATTAAAAAAAATACGCATCGTGCTTTGCTGTTTGTGTTTGCTTGAGTGCATTCGCGCGCTCTCGCTTTCTCCACTTTACAATTTTTTTGTTATTATTTATCTATTCCTGAGAGTTTATCTTATTTTTTGTTTATTTAAATGAAGTCGACCAGTTGCCTGCCCTTCCTTCCATTATCCGTCACCGAGACAAACTGAACAAAGTTCTGAGGTCGACCTTGTAAAGATAAGGATTCAGGTCTGTCTGCTGTTTACCTTTGCTCCTGCGCGCACTGCCCTTCTCTCCACATTTATGTGTTTGTTTGTTTGTCTATCTAATCTTTTGGGTTTTTATTTCTAATGAGGTCGACCAGTTGTCTATTTATTATTTTTTTTACTACGCATCAAGCTACGCTGCTTGTCTTTGCTCCTGTGTGCTCGCGCACTCTCGCCTTTTCCACTTATTTTTATTTTTGATTTATTTTGTCAATTTTTAAAAAAAATACGCATCGTGCTGTGCTGTTTGTGTTTGCTTGAGTGCATTCGCGCGCTCTCGCTTTCTCCAGTTTACTATTTTTTTGTTATTATTTATCTATTCCTGAGAGTTTATCCTTTTTTTTAATTGTTTATTTAAATGAAGTCGACCAGTTGCCTGCCCTTCCTTAAATTATCCGTCACCGAGACAAACTGAACAAAGTTCTGAGGTCGCCCTTGTAAAGATATGGATTCAGGACTGTCTGCTTTTTACCTTTGCTCCTGCGCCCACTGCCATTCTCTCCACATTTATGTGTTTGTTTGTTTGTCTATCTAATCTTTTGGGTTTTTATTTCTAATGAGGACGACCCGTTGTCTATTTATTATTTTTTTACTACGCATCAAGCTGCGCTGCTTGTCTTTGCTCCTGTGTGCTCGCGCACTCTCGCCTTTTCCACTTATTTTTATTTTTGATTTATTTTTGATTTATTTTGTCAATTTAAAAAAAAATACGCATCGTGCTGTGCTGTTTGTGTTTGCTTGAGTGCATTCGCGCGCTTTCGCTTTCTCCACTTCACAATTTTTTTGTTATTATTTTTCTATTCCTGAGAGTTTATCTTATTTTTTATTTGTTTATTTAAATGAAGTCGACCAGTTGCCTGCACTTCCTTCCATTATCCGTCACCGAGACAAACTGAACAAAGTCCTGAGGTCGTCCTTGTAAAGATAAGGATTCAGGTCTGTCTGCTGTTTACCTTTGCTCCTGCGCGCACTGCCCTTCTCTCCACATTTATGTGGTTGTTTGTTTGTCTATCTAATCTTTTGGGTATTTATTTCTAATGAGGTCGACCAGTTGTGTATTTATTATTTTTTTTACTACGCATCAAGCTGCGCTGCTTGTCTTTGCTCCTGTGTGCTCGCGCACTCTCGCCTTTTCCACTTATTTTTATTTTTGATTTATTTTGTCAATTTTAAAAAAAAATACGCATCGTGCTGTGCTGTTTGTGTTTGCTTGAGTGCATTCGTGCGCTCTCGCTTTCTCCACTTTACAATTTTTTTGTTATTATTTATCTATTCCTGAGAGTTTATCTTTTTTTTTAATTTTTTATTTAAATGAAGTCGACCAGTTGCCTGCCCTTCCTTCGATTATCCGTCACCGAGACGAACTGAACAAAGTTCTGAGGTCGACCTTTTAAAGATAAGGATTCAGGTCTGTCTGCTGTTTACCTTTGCTCCTGCGCGCACTGCCCTTTTCTCCACATTTATGTGTTTGTATGTTTGTCTATCTAATCTTTTGGGTTTTTATTTCTAATGAGGTCGACCAGTTGTCTATTTATTATTTTTTTTACTACGCATCAAGCTGCGCTGCTTGTCTTTGCTCCTGTGTGCTTGCGCACTCTCGCCTTTTCCACTTATTTTTATTTTTGGTTTATTTTTGATTTATTTTGTCAATTTTAAAAAAAAATACGCATCGTGCTGTGCTGTTTGTGTTTGCTTGAGTGCATTCGCTCGCTCTCGCTTTCTGCACTTTACAATTTTTTTGTTATTTTTTTATCTATTCCTGAGAGTTTATCTTATTTTTTATTTGTTTATTTAAATGAAGTCGACCAGTTGCCTGCCCTTCCTTCCATTATCCGTCACCGAGACGAACTGAACAAATTTCTGAGGTCGACCTTGTAAAGATAAGGATTCAGGTCTGTCTGCTGTTTACCTTTGCTCCTGCGCGCACTGCCCTTCTCTCCACATTTATGTGTTTGTTTGTTTGTCTATCTAATCTTTTGGGTTTTTATTTCTAATGAGGTCGACCAGTTGTCTATTTATTATTTTTTTTACTACGCATCAAGCTGCGCTGCTTGTCTTTGCTCCTGTGTGCTCGCGCACTCTCGCATTTTCCACTTATTGTTATTTTTGATTTATTTTTGATTTATTTTGTCAATTTAAAAAAAAATACGCATCGTACTTTGCTGTTTGTGTTTGCTTGAGTGCATTCGCGCGCTCTTGCTTTCTCCACTTTACAATTTTTTTGTTATTATTTATCTATTCCTGAGAGTTTATCTTATTTTTTATTTGTTTATTTAAATGAAGTCGACCAGTTGCCTGCCCTTCCTTCCATTTTCCGTCACCGAGACAAACTGAACAAAGTTCTGAGGACGACCTTGTAAAGATAAGGATTCAGGTCTGTCTGCTGTTTACTTTTGCTCCTGCGCGCACTGCCCTTCTCTCCACATTTATGTGTTTGTTTGTTTGTCTATCGAATCTTTTGGGTTTTTATTTCTAATGAGGTCGACCAGTTGTCTATTTATTATTTTTTTTACTATGCATCAAGCTGCGCTGCTTGTCTTTGCTCCTGTGTGCTCGCGCACTCTCGCCTTTTCCACTTATTTTTATTTTTGATTTATTTTTGATTTATTTTGTCAATTTAAAAAAAAATACGCATCGTGCTGTGCTGTTTGTGTTTGCTTGAGTGCATTCGCGCGCTCTCGCTTTCTCCACTTTACAATTTTTTTGTTATTATTTATCTATTTCTGAGAGTTTATCTTATTTTTTATTTGTTTATTTAAATGAAGTCGACCAGTTGCCTGCCCTTCCTTCCATTATCCGTCACCGAGACAAACTGAACAAAGTTCTGAGGTCGACCTTGTAAAGATAAGGATTCAGGTCTGTCTGCTGTTTACCTTTGCTCCTGCGCGCACTGCCCTTCTCTCCACATTTATGTGTTTGTTTGTTTGTCTATCTAATCTTTTGGGTTTTTATTTCTAATGAGGTCGACCAGTTGTCTATTTATTATTTTTTTTACTACGCATCAAGCTGCGCTGCTTGTCTTTGCTACTGTGTGCTCGCGCACTCTCGCCTTTTCCACTTATTTTTATTTTTGATTTATTTTTGATTTATTTTGTCAATTTAAAAAAAAATACGCATCGTGCTGTGCTGTTTGTGTTTGCTTGAGTGCATTCGCGCGCTCTCGCTTTCTCCACTTTACAATTTCTTTGTTATTATTTATCTATTCCTGAGAGTTTATCTTATTTTTTATTTGTTTATTTAAATGAAGTCGACCAGTTGCCTGCCCTTCCTTCCATTATCCGTCACCGAGACGAACTGAACAAAGTTCTGAGGTCGACCTTGTAAAGATAAGGATTCAGGTCTGTCTGCTGTTTACCTTTGCTCCTGCGCGCACTGCCCTTCTCTCCACATTTATGTGTTTGTTTGTTTGTCTATCTAATCTTTTGGGTTTTTATTTCTAATGAGGTCGACCAGTTGTGTATTTATTATTTTTTTTACTACGCATCAAGCTGCGCTGCTTGTCTTTGCTCCTGTGTGCTCGCGCACTCTCGCATTTTCCACTTATTGTTATTTTTTATTTATTTTTGATTTATTTTGTCAATTTAAAAAAAATACGCATCGTACTTTGCTGTTTGTGTTTGCTTGAGTGCATTCGCGCGCTCTTGCTTTCTCCACTTTACAATTTTTTTGTTATTATTTATCTATTCCTGAGAGTTTTCTTATTTTTTATTTGTTTATTTAAATGAAGTCGACCAGTTGCCTGCCCTTCCTTCCATTATCCGTCACCTAGACAAACTGAACAAAGTTCTGAGGACGACCTTGTAAATATAAGGATTCAGGTCTGTCTGCTGTTTACTTTTGCTCCTGCGCGCACTGCCCTTCTCTCCACATTTATGTGTTTGTTTGTTTGTCTATCTAATCTTTTGGGTTTTTATTTCTAATGAGGTCGACCAGTTGTCTATTTATTATTTTTTTTACTATGCATCAAGCTGCGCTGCTTGTCTTTGCTCCTGTGTGCTCGCGCACTCTCGCCTTTTCCACTTATTTTTATTTTTGATTTATTTTTGATTTATTTTGTCAATTTAAAAAAAAAATACGCATCGTGCTGTGCTGTTTGTGTTTGCTTGAGTGCATTCGCGCGCTCTCGCTTTCTCCACTTTACAATTTCTTTGTTATTATTTATCTATTCCTGAGAGTTTATCTTATTTTTTATTTTTTTATTTAAATGAAGTCGACCAGTTGCCTGCCCTTCCTTCCATTATCCGTCACCGAGACAAACTGAACAAATTTCTGAGGTCGACCTTGTAAAGATAAGGATTCAGGTCTGTCTGCTGTTTACCTTTGCTCCTACGCGCACTGCCCTTCTCTCCACATTTATGTGTTTGTTTGTTTGTCTATCTAATCTTTTGGGTTTTTATTTCTAATGAGGTCGACCCGTTGTCTATTTATTATTTTTTTTACTACGCATCAAGCTGCGCTGCTTGTCTTTGCTACTGTGTGCTCGCGCACTCTCGCCTTTTCCACTTATTTTTATTTTTGATTTATTTTTTATTTATTTTGTCAATTTAAAAAAAAATATGCATCGTGCTGTGCTGTTTGTGTTTGCTTGAGTGCATTCGCGCGCTCTCGCTTTCTCCACTTTACAATTTCTTTGTTATTATTTATCTATTCCTGAGAGTTTATCTTATTTTTTATTTGTTTATTTAAATGAAGTCGACCAGTTGCCTGCCCTTCCTTCCAGTATCCGTCACCGAGACAAACTGAACAAATTTCTGAGGTCGACCTTGTAAAGATAAGGATTCAGGTCTGTCTGCTGTTTACCTTTGCTCCTACGTGCACTGCCCTTCTCTCCACATTTATGTGTTTGTTTGTTTGTCTATCTAATCTTTTGGGTTTTTATTTATAATGAGGTCGACCCGTTGTCTATTTATTATTTTTTTTACTACGCATCAAGCTGCGCTGCTTGTCTTTGCTCCTGTGTGCTCGCGCACTCTCGCCTTTTCCACTTATTTTTATTTTTGATTTATTTTTGATTTATTTTGTCAATTTTAAAAAAAAATACGCATCGTGCTGTGCTGTTTGTGTTTGCTTGAGTGCATTCGCGCGCTCTCGCTTTCTCCATTTTACAATTTTTTTGTTATTATTTATCTATTCCTGAGAGTTTATCTTATTTTTTATTTGTTTATTTGAATGAAGTCGACCAGTTGCCTGCCCTTCCTTCCATTATCCGTCACCGAGACAAACTGAACAAAGTTCTGAGGTCGTCCTTGTAAAGCTAAGGATTCAGGTCTGTCTGCTGTTTACCTTTGCTCCTGCGCGCACTGCCCTTCTCTCCACATTTATGTGTTTGTTTGTTTGTCTATCTAATCTTTTGGGTTTTTATTTCTAATGAGGTCGACCAGTTGTCTATTTATTATTTTTTTTACTACGCATCAAGCTGCGCTGCTTGTCTTTGCTCCTGTGTGCTCGCGCACTCTCGCCTTTTCCACTTATTTTTATTTTTGATTTATTTTTGATTTGTTTTGTCAATTTAAAAAAAATACGCATCGTGCTGTGCTGTTTGTGTTTGCTTGAGTGCATTCGCGCGCTCTCGCTTTCTGCACTTTACAATTTTTTTGTTATTATTTATCTATTCCTGAGAGTTTATCTTATTTTTTGTTTATTTAAATGAAGTCGACCAGTTGCCTACCCTTCCTTCCATTATCCGTTACCGAGACAAACTGAACAAAGTTCTGAGGTCGACCTTGTAAAGATAAGGATTCAGGTCTGTCTGCTGTTTACCTTTGCTCCTGCGCGCACTGCCCTTCTCTCCACATTTATGTGTTTGTGTGTTTGTCTATCTAATCTTTTGGGTTTTTATTTCTAATGAGGTCGACCAGTTGTCTATTTATTATTTTTTTTACTACGCATCAAGCTGCGCTGCTTGTCTTTGCTCCTGTGTGCTCACGCACTCTCGCCTTTTCCACTTATTTTTATTTTTGATTTATTTTGTCAATTTAAAAAAAAAATACGCATCGTGCTGTGCTGTTTGTGTTTGCTTGAGTGCATTCGCGCGCTCTCGCTTTCTCCACTTTACAATTTTTTCTTATTATTTATCTATTCCTGAGAGTTTATCTTATTTTTTATTTGTTTATTTTAATGAAGTCGACCAGTTGCCTGCACTTCCTTTCATTATCCGTCACCGAGACAAACTGAACAAAGTTCTGAGGTCGACCTTGTAAAGATAAGGATTCAGGTCTGTCTGCTGTTTACCTTTGCTCCTACGCGCACTGCCCTTCTCTCCACATTTATGTGTTTGTTTGTTTGTCTATCTAATCTTTTGGGTTTTTATTTCTAATGAGGTCGACCCGTTGTCTATTTATTATTTTTTTTACTACGCATCAAGCTGCGCTGCTTGTCTTTGCTCCTGTGTGCTCGCGCACTCTCGCCTTTTCCACTTATTTTTATTTTTGATTTATTTTTGATTTCTTTAGTCAATTTAAAAAAAATACGCATCGTGCTGTGCTGTTTGTGTTTGCTTGAGTGCATTCGCGCGCTCTCGCTTTCTGCACTTTACAATTTTTTTGTTATTATTTATCTATTCCTGAGAGTTTATCTTATTTTTTGTTTATTTAAATGAAGTCGACCAGTTGCCTGCCCTTCCTTCCATTATCCGTCACCGAGACAAACTGAACAAAGTTCTGAGGTCGACCTTGTAAAGATAAGGATTCAGGTCTGTCTGCTGTTTACCTTTGCTCCTGCGCGCACTGCCCTTCTCTCCACATTTATGTGTTTGTTTGTTTGTCTAACTAATCTTTTGGGTTTTTATTTCTAATGAGGTCGACCAGTTGTGTATTTATTATTTTTTTTACTACGCATCAAGCTGCGCTGCTTGTCTTTGCTCCTGTGTGCTCGCGCACTCTCGCCTTTTCCACTTATTTTTATTTTTGATTTATTTTTGATTTATTTTGTCAATTTAAAAAAAATACGCATCGTGCTGTGCTGTTTGTGTTTGCTTGAGTGCATTCGCGCGCTCTCGCTTTCTCGACTTTACAATTTTTTTGTTATTATTTATCTATTCCTGAGAGTTTATCTTATTTTTTATTTGTTTATTTAAATGAAGTCGACCAGTTGCCTGCCCTTCCTTCCATTATCCGTCACCGAGACAAACTGAACAAAGTTCTGAGGTCGACCTTGTAAAGATAAGGATTCAGGTCTGTCTTCTGTTTACCTTTGCTCCTGCGCGCACTGCCCTTCTCTCCACATTTATGTGTTTGTTTGTTTGTCTATCTAATCTTTTGGGTTTTTATTTCTAATGAGGTCGACCAGTTGTCTATTTATTATTTTTTTTACTACGCATCAAGCTGCGCTGCTTGTCTTTGCTCCTGTGTGCTCGCGCACTCTCGCCTTTTCCACTTATTTTTATTTTTGATTTATTTTTGATTTATTTTGTCAATTTAAGAAAAAAATACGCATCGTGCTGTGCAGTTTGTGTTTGCTTGAGTGCATTCGCGCGCTCTCACTTTCTCCACTTTAAAATTTTTTTGTTATTATTTTTCTATTCCTGAGAGTTTATCTTATTTTTTATTTGTTTATTTAAATGAAGTCGACCAGTTGCCTGCCCTTCCTTCCATTATCCGTCACCGAGACAAACTGAACAAAGTTCTGAGGTCGACCTTGTAAAGATAAGGATTCAGGTCTGTCTGCTGTTTACCTTTGCTCCTGTGCGCCCTGCCCTTCTCTCCACATTTATGTGTTTGTTTGTTTGTCTATCTAATCTTTTGGGTATTTATTTCTAATGAGGTCGACCAGTTGTGTATTTATTATTTTTTTTACTACGCATCAAGCTGCGCTGCTTGTCTTTGCTCCTGTGTGCTCGCGCACTCTCGCCTTTTCCACTTATTTTTATTTTTGATTTATTTTTGATTTATTTTGTCAATTTAAAAAAAATACGCATCGTGCTGTGCTGTTTGTGTTTGCTTGAGTGCATTCGCGCGCTCTCGCTTTCTCCACTTTACAATTTCTTTGTTATTCTTTATCTATTCCTGAGAGTTTATCTTATTTTTTATTTGTTTATTTAAATGAAGTCGACCAGTTGCCTGCCCTTCCTTCCATTATCCGTCACCGAGACAAACTGAACAAAGTTCTGAGGTCGACCTTGTAAATATATGGATTCAGGTCTGTCTTCTGTTTACCTTTGCTCCTGCGCGCACTGCCCTTCTCTCCACATTTATGTGTTTGTTTGTTTGTCTATCTAATCTTTTGGGTTTTTATTTCTAATGAGGTCGACCAGTTGTGTATTTATTATTTTTTTTACTACGCATCAAGCTGCGCTGCTTGTCTTTGCTCCTGTGTGCTCGCGCACTCTCGCCTTTTCCACTTATTTTTATTTTTGATTTATTTTGTCAATTTTAAAAAAAAATACGCATCGTGCTGTGCTGTTTGTGTTTGCTTGAGTGCATTCGTGCGCTCTCGCTTTCTCCACTTTACAATTTTTTTGTTATTATTTATCTATTCCTGAGAGTTTATCTTATTTATTATTTGTTTATTTAAATGAAGTCGACCAGTTGCCTGCCCTTCCTTCCATTATCCGTCACCGAGACAAACTGAACAAAGTTCTGAGGTCGACCTTGTAAAGATAAGGATTCAGGTCTGTCTGCTGTTTACCTTTGCTCCTGCGCGCACTGCCCTTCTCTCCACATTTATGTGTTTGTTTGTTTGTCTATCTAATCTTTTGGGTTTTTATTTCTAATGAGGTCGACCAGTTGTGTATTTATTATTTTTTTTACTATGCATCAAGCTGCGCTGCTTGTCTTTGCTCCTGTGTGCTCGCGGACTCTCGCCTTTTCCACTTATTTATATTTTTGATTTATTTATGATTTATTTTGTCAATTTAAAAAAAATACGCATCGTGCTGTGCTGTTTGTGTTTGCTTGAGTGCATTCGCCCGCTCTCGCTTTCTCCACTTTACAATTTTTTTGTTATTATTTATCTATTCCTGACAGTTTATCTTATTTTTTATTTGTTTATTTAAATGAAGTCGACCAGTTGCCTGCCTTTCCTTCCATTTTCCGTCACCGAGACAAACTGAACAAAGTTCTGAGGTCGACCTTGTAAAGTTAAGGATTCAAGTCTGTCTGCTGTTTACCTTTGCTCCTGCGCGCACTGCCCTTCTCTCCACATTTATGTGTTTGTTTGTTTGTCTATCTAATCTTTTGGGTTTTTATTTCTAATGAGGTCGACCAGTTGTCTATTTATTATTTTTTTTACTACGCATCAAGCTGCGCTGCTTGTCTTTGCTCCTGTGTGCTCGCGCACTCTCGCCTTTTCCACTTATTTTTATTTTTCATTTATTTTTGATTTATTTTGTCAATTTAAAAAAAAATACGCATCGTGCTGTGCTGTTTGTGTTTGCTTGAGTGCATTCGCGCGCTCTCGCTTCCTCCACTTTACAATTTTTTTGTTATTATTTATCTATTCCTGAGAGTTTATCTTATTTTTTATTTGTTTATTTAAATGAAGTCGACCAGTTGCCTGCCCTTCCTTCCATTATCCGTCACCGAGACAAACTGAACAAAGTTCTGAGGTCGACCTTGTAAAGATAAGGATTCAGGTCTGTCTGCTGTTTACTTTTGCTCCTGCGCGCACTGCCCTTCTCTCCACATTTATGTGTTTGTTTGTTTGTCTATCTAATCTTTTGGGTTTTTATTTCTAATGAGGTCGACCAGTTGTCTATTTATTATTTTTTTTACTACGCATCAAGCTGCGCTGCTTGTCGTTGCTCCTGTGTGCTCGCGCACTCTCGCCTTTTCCACTTATTTTTATTTTTGATTTATTTTGTCAATTTAAAAAAAAAAATACGCATCGTGCTGTGCTGTTTGTGTTTGCTTGAGTGCATTCGCGCGCTCTCGCTTTCTCCACTTTACAATTTTTTCTTATTATTTATCTATTCCTGAGAGTTTATCTTATTTTTTATTTGTTTATTTAAATGAAGTCGAACAGTTGCCTGCACTTCCTTCCATTATCCGTCACCGAGACAAACTGAACAAAGTTCTGAGGTCGACCTTGTAAAGATAAGGATTCAGGTCTGTCTGCTGTTTACCTTTGCTCCTGCGCGCACTGCCCTTCTCTCCACATTTATGTGTTTGTTTGTTTGTCTAACTAATCTTTTGGGTTTTTATTTCTAATGAGGTCGACCAGTTGTGTATTTATTATTTTTTTTTACTACGCATCAAGCTGCGCTGCTTGTCTTTGCTCCTGTGTGCTCGCGCACTCTCGCCTTTTCCACTTATTTTTATTTTTGATTTATTTTTGATTTATTTTGTCAATTTAAAAAAAATACGCATCGTGCTGTGCTGTTTGTGTTTGCTTGAGTGCATTCGCGCGCTCTCGCTTTCTGCACTTTACAATTTTTTTGTTATTATTTATCTATTCCTGAGAGTTTATCTTATTTATTATTTGTTTATTTAAATGAAGTCGACCAGTTGCCTGCCCTTCCTTCCATTATCCGTCACCGAGACCAACTGAACAAAGTTCTGAGGTCGACCTTGTAAAGATAAGGATTCAGGTCTGTCTGCTGTTTACCTTTGCTCCTGCGCGCACTGCCCTTCTCTCCACATTTATGTGTTTGTTTGTTTGTCTATCTAATCTTTTGGGTTTTTATTTCTAATGAGGTCGACCAGTTGTGTATTTATTATTTTTTTTACTACGCATCAAGCTGCGCTGCTTGTCTTTGCTCCTGTGTGCTCGCGCACTCTCGCCTTTTCCACTTATTTTTATTTTTGATTTATTTTTGATTTATTTTGTCAATTTAAAAAAAAATACGCATCGTGCTGTGCTGTTTGTGTTTGCTTGAGTGCATTCGCGCGCTCTCGCTTTCTCCACTTTACTATTTCTTTGTTATTATTTATCTATTCCTGAGAGTTTATCTTATTTTTTATTTGTTTATTTAAATGAAGCCGACCAGTTGCCTGCCCTTCCTTCCATTATCCGTCACCGAGACAAACTGAACAAAGTTCTGAGGTCGACCTTGTAAAGATAAGGATTCAGGTCTGTCTGCTGTTTACCTTTGCTCCTGCGCGCACTGCCCTTCTCTCCACATTTATGTGTTTGTTTGTTTGTCTATCTAATCTTTTGGGTTTTTATTTCTAATGAGGTCGACCAGTTGTCTATTTATTATTTTTTTTACTACTCATCAAGCTGCGCTGCTTGTCTTTGCTCCTGTGTGCTCGCGCACTCTCGCCTTTTCCACTTATTATTATTTTTGATTTATTTTGTCAATTTTAAAAAAAAAATACGCATCGTGCTTTGCTGTTTGTGTTTGCTTGAGTGCATTCGCGCGCTCTCGCTTTCTCCACTTTACAATTTTTTCTTATTATTTATCTATTCCTGAGAGTTTATCTTATTTTTTATTTGTTTATTTTAATGAAGTCGACCAGTTGCCTGCACTTCCTTCCATTATCCGTCACCGAGACAAACTGAACAAAGTTCTGAGGTCGACCTTGTAAAGATAAGGATTCAGGTCTGTCTGCTGTTTACCTTTGCTCCTGCGCGCACTGCCCTTCTCTCCACATTTATGTGTTTGTTTGTTTGTCTAACTAATCTTTTGGGTTTTTATTTCTAATGAGGTCGACCAGTTGTGTATTTATTATTTTTTTTACTACGCATCAAGCTGCGCTGCTTGTCTTTGCTCCTGTGTGCTCGCGCACTCTCGCCTTTTCCACTTATTTTTATTTTTGATTTATTTTTGATTTATTTTGTCAATTTAAAAAAAATACGCATCGTGCTGTGCTGTTTGTGTTTGCTTGAGTGCATTCGCGCGCTCTCGCTTTCTCGACTTTACAATTTTTTTGTTATTATTTATCTATTCCTGAGAGTTTATCTTATTTTTTGTTTATTTAAATGAAGTCGACCAGTTGCCTGCCCTTCCTTCCATTATCCGTCACCGAGACAAACTGAACAAAGTTCTGAGGTCGACCTTGTAAAGATAAGGATTCAGGTCTGTCTGCTGTTTACCTTTGCTCCTGCGCGCACTGCCCTTCTCTCCACATTTATGTGTTTGTTTGTTTGTCTATCTAATCTTTTGGGTTTTTATTTCTAATGAGGTCGACCAGTTGTCTATTTATTATTTTTTTTACTACGCATCAAGCTGCGCTGCTTGTCTTTGCTCCTGTGTGCTCGCGCACTCTCGCCTTTTCCACTTATTTTTATTTTTGATTTATTTTGTCAATTTTAAAAAAAAATACGCATCGTGCTGTGCTGTTTGTGTTTGCTTGAGTGCATTCGCGCGCTCTCGTTATCTCCACTTTACAATTTTTTTGTTATTATTTATCTATTCTTGAGAGTTTATCTTATTTTTTATTTGTTTATTTAAATGAAGTCGACCAGTTGCCTGCCCTTCCTTCCATTATCCGTCACCGAGACAAACTGAACAAAGATCTGAGGTCGACCTTGTAAAGATAAGGATTCAGGTCTGTCTGCTGTTTACCTTTGCTCCTGCGCGCACTGCCCTTCTCTCCACATTTATGTGTTTGTTTGTTAGTCTATCTAATCTTTTGGGTTTTATTTCTAATGAGGTCGACCAGTTGTCTATTTATTATTTTTTTTACTACGCATCACGCTGCGCTGCTTGTCTCTGCTCCTGTGTGCTCGCGCACTCTCGCCTTTTCCACTTATTTTTATTTTTGCGTTATTTTTGATTTATTTTGTCAATTTAAAAAAAAATACGCATCGTGCTGTGCTGTTTGTGTTTGCTTGAGTGCATTCGCGCGCTCTCGCTTTCTCCACTTTACAATTTTTTGTTATTATTTATCTATTCCTGAGAGTTTATCTTATTTTTTATTTGTTTATTTAAATGAAGTCGACCAGTTGCCTGCCCTTCCTTCCATTGTCCGTCACCGAGACAAACTGAACAAAGTTCTGAGGTCGACATTGTAAAGATAAGGATTCAGGTCTGTCTGCTGATTACCTTTGCTCCTGCGCGCACTGCACTTCTCTCCACATTTTTGTGTTTGTTTGTTTGTCTATCTAATCTTTTGGGTTTTTATTTCTAATGAGGTCGACCAGTTGTCTATTTATTATTTTTTTTACTACGCATCAAGCTGCGCTGCTTGGCTTTGCTCCTGTGTGCTCGCGCACTCTCGCCTTTTCCACTTATATTTATTTATGATTTATTTTTGATTTATTTTGTCAATTAAAAAAAATACGCATCGTGCTGTGCTGTTTGTGTTTGCTTGAGTGCATTCACGTGCTCTCGCTTTCCCCACTTTACAATTTTTTTGTTATTATTTATCTATTCCTGAGAGTTTATCTTATTTTTTATTTGTTTATTTAAATGAAGTCGACCAGT
This sequence comes from Perognathus longimembris pacificus, assembly GCF_023159225.1. Taxonomy (NCBI): domain Eukaryota; kingdom Metazoa; phylum Chordata; class Mammalia; order Rodentia; family Heteromyidae; genus Perognathus; species Perognathus longimembris. The sequence goes on from NW_025956636.1 coordinate 24,709, forward strand.
TGCCTGCCCTTCCTTCCATTATCCGTCACCGAGACAAACTCAAAAAAGTTCTGAGGTCGACCTTGTAAAGATAAGGATTCAAGTCTGTATGCTGTTTACCTTTGCTCCTGCGTCCACTGCCCTTCTCACCACATTTATTTGTTTGTTTGTTTGTCTATCTAATCTTTTGGGTTTTTATTTCTAATGAGGTCGACCAGTTGTCTATTTATTATTTTTTTTACTACGCATCAAGCTGCGCTGATTTTCTTTGCTCCTGTGTGCTCGCGCACTCTCGCCTTTTCCACTTATTTTTATTTTTGATATATTTTTGATTTATTTTGTCAATTTTATAAAAAAATACGCATCTTGCTGTGCTGTTTGTGTTTGCTTGAGTGCATTCGCGCGCTCTCGCTTTCTCCACTTTACAAATTTTTGTGATTATTTATCTATTCATGAGAGTTTATCTCATTTTTTATTTGTTTATTTAAATGAAGTCGACCAGTTGCCTGCCCTTCCTTCCATTATCCGTCACCGAGACAAACTGAACAGTGTTCTGAGGTCGACCTTGTAAACATAAGGATTCAGGTCTGTCTGCTGTTTACCTTTGCTCCTGCGGGCACTGCCCTTCTCTCCAAGTTTATGTGCTTGTTTCTTTGTCTATCTAATCTTTTGGGTTTTTATTTCTAATGAGAACGACCAGTTGTGTATTTATTATTTTTTTTACTACGCATCAAGCTGCGCTGCTTGTCTTTGATCCTGTGTGCTCGCTCACTCTCGCCTTTTCCACTTATTTTTATTTTTGATTTATTTTTGATTTATTTTGTCAATTTCAAAAAAATACGCATCGTGCTGTGCTGTTTGTGTTTGCTTGAGTGCATTCGCGCGCTCTCGCTTTCTGCACTTTACAATTTTTTTGTTATTATTTATCTATTCCTGAGAGTTTATCTTATTTTTTATTTGTTTATTTAAATGAAGTCGACCAGTTGCCTGCCCTTCCTTCCATTATCCGTCACCGAGACAAACTGAACAAAGTTCTGAGGTCGACCTTGTAAAGATAAGGATTCAGGTCTGTCTGCTGTTTACCTTTGCTCCTGCGCGCACTGCCCTTCTCTCCACATTTATGTGTTTGTTTGTTTGTCTATCTAATCTTTTGGGTTTTTATTTCTAATGAGGTCGACCAGTTGTGTATTTATTATTTTTTTTACTACGCATCAAGCTGCGCTGCTTGTCTTTGCTCCTGTGTGCTCGCGCACTCTCGCCTTTTCCACTTATTTTTATTTTTGATTTATTTTTGATTTATTTTGTCAATTTAAAAAAAATACGCATCGTGCTGTGCTGTTTGTGTTTGCTTGAGTGCATTCGCGCGCTCTCGCTTTCTCGACTTTACAATTTTTTTGTTATTATTTATCTATTCCTGAGAGTTTATCTTATTTTTTGTTTATTTAAATGAAGTCGACCAGTTGCCTGCCCTTCCTTCCATTATCCGTCACCGAGACAAACTGAACAAAGTTCTGAGGTCGACCTTGTAAAGATAAGGATTCAGGTCTGTCTGCTGTTTACCTTTGCTCCTGCGCGCACTGCCCTTCTCTCCACATTTATGTGTTTGTTTGTTTGTCTATCTAATCTTTTGGGTTTTTATTTCTAATGAGGTCGACCAGTTGTCTATTTATTATTTTTTTTTACTACGCATCAAGCTGCGCTGCTTGTCTTTGCTCCTGTGTGCTCGCGCACTCTCGCCTTTTCCACTTATTTTTATTTTTGATTTATTTTGTCAATTTTAAAAAAAAATACGCATCGTGCTGTGCTGTTTGTGTTTGCTTGAGTGCATTCGCGCGCTCTCGTTATCTCCACTTTACAATTTTTTGTTATTATTTATCTATTCTTGAGAGTTTATCTTATTTTTTATTTGTTTATTTAAATGAAGTCGACCAGTTGCCTGCCCTTCCTTCCATTATCCGTCACCGAGACAAACTGAACAAAGATCTGAGGTCGACCTTGTAAAGATAAGGATTCAGGTCTGTCTGCTGTTTACCTTTGCTCCTGCGCGCACTGCCCTTCTCTCCACATTTATGTGTTTGTTTGTTAGTCTATCTAATCTTTTGGGTTTTATTTCTAATGAGGTCGACCAGTTGT
>NW_025956637.1:0-53038 GCF_023159225.1 Perognathus longimembris pacificus
GTGGAGAGAAGGGCAGTGCTCGCAGGAGCAAAGGTAAACAGCAGACAGACCTGAATCCTTATCTTTACAAGGTCGAACTCAGAACTTTGTTCAGTTTGTCTCGGTGACTGATAATGGAAGGAAGGGCAGGCAACTGGTCGACTTCATTTAAATAAACAAATAAAAAATAAGATATACTCTCAGGAATAGATAAATAATAACAAAAAAATTGTAAAGTGGAGAAAGCGAGAGCGCGCGAATGCACTCAAGCAAACACAAACAGCACAGCACGATGCGTATTTTTTTTTATTGACAAAATAAATCAAAAATAAAATTAAGTGGAAAAGGCGAGAGTGCGCGAGCACACAGGAGCAAAGACAAGCAGCGCAGCTTGATGCGTAATAAAAAAAATCATAAATAGACAACTGGTCGACCTCATTAGAAATAAAAACCCAAAAGATTAGATAGACAAACAAACAAACACATAAATGTGGAGAGAAGGGCAGTGCGCGCAGGAGCAAAGGTAAACAGCAGACAGACCTGAATCCTTATCTTTACAAGGTCGACCTCAGAACTTTGTTCAGTTTGTCTCGGTGACGGATAATGGAAGGAAGGGCAGGCAACTGGTCGACTTCAATTAAATAAACAAATAAAAAATAAGATAAACTCTCAGGAATAGATAAATAATAACAAAAAAATTGTAAAGTGGAGAAAGCGAGAGCGCGCGAATGCACTCAAGCAAACACAAACAGCACAGCACGATGCGTATTTTTTTTTAAAATTGACAAAATAAATAAAAATAAATCAAAAATAAAAATAAGTGGAAAAGGCGAGAGTGCGCGAGCACACAGGAGCAAATACAAGCAGCGCAGCTTGATGCGTAGTAAAAAAAATAATAAATAGACAACTGGTCGACCTCATTAGAAATAAAACCCAAAAGATTAGATAGATAAACAAACAAACACATAAATGTGGAGAGAAGGGCAGTGCGGGCAGGAGCAAAGGTAAACAGCAGACAGACCTGAATCCTTATCTTTACAAGGTCGACCTCAGAACTTTGTTCAGTTTGTCTCGGTGACGGATAATGGAAGGAAGGGCAGGCACCTGGTCGACTTCATTTAAATAAACAAATAAAAAATAAGATATACTCTCAGGAATAGATAAATAATAAGAAAAAAATTGTAAAGTGGAGAAAGCGAGAGCACGCGAATGCACTCAAGCAAACACAAACAGCACAGCACGATGCGTATTTTTTTTTAATTGACAAAATAAATCAAAAATAAAAATAAGTGGAAAAGGAGAGAGTGCGCGAGCACACAGGAGCAAAGAGAAGCAGCGCAGCTTGATGCGTAGTAAAAAAAATAATAAATAGACAACTGGTCGACCTCATTAGAAATAAAAACCCAAAAGATTAGATAGACAAACAAACAAACACATAAATGTGGAGAGAAGGGCAGTGCGCGCAGGAGCAAAGGTAAACAGCAGACAGACCTGAATCCTTATCTTTACAAGGTCGACCTCAGAACTTTGTTCAGTTTGTCTCGGTGACGGATAATGGAAGGAAGGGCAGGCAACTGGTCGACTTCATTTAAATAAACAAATAAAATATAAGATAAACTCTCAGGAATAGATAAATAATAACAAAAATATTGTAAAGTGGAGAAAGCGAGAGCGCGCGAATGCACTCAAGCAAACACAAACAGCACAGCACGATGCATATTTTTTTTTAAAATTGACAAAATAAATCAAAAATAAAAATAAGTCGAAAAGGCGAGAGTGCGCGAGCACACAGGAGCAAAAACAAGCAGCGCAGCTTGATGCGTAGTAAAAAAAATAATAAATAGACAACTGGTCGACCTCATTAGAAATAAAAACCCAAAAGATTAGATAGACAAACAAACAAACACATAAATGTGGAGAGAAGGGCAGTGCGCGCAGGAGCAAAGGTAAACAGCAGACAGACCTGAATCCTTATCTTTACAAGGTCGACCTCAGAAATTTGTTCAGTTTGTCTCGGTGACGGATAATGGAAGGAAGGGCAGGCAACTGGTCGACTTCATTTAAATAAACAAATAAAAAATAAGATAAACTCTCAGGAATAGATAAATAATAACAAAAAAAATTGTAAAGTGGAGAAAGCGAGAGCGCGCGAATGCACTCAAGCAAACACAAACAGCACAGCACGATGCGTATTTTTTTTTTAAATTGACAAAATAAATCAAAAATAAAAATAAGTGGAAAAGGCGAGAGTGCGCGAGCACACAGGAGCAAAGACAAGCAGCGCAGCTTGATGCGTAGTAAAAAAAATCATAAATAGACAACTGGTCGACCTCATTAGAAATAAAAACCCAAAAGATTAGATAGACAAACAAACAAACACATAAATGTGGAGAGAAGGGCAGTGCGCGCAGGAGCAAAGGTAAACAGCAGACAGACCTGAATCCTTATCTTTACAAGGTCGACCTCAGAACTTTGTTCAGTTTGTCTCGGTGACGGATAATGGAAGGAAGGGCAGGCAACTGGTCGACTTCATTTAAATAAACAAATAAAAAATAAGATAAACTCTCAGGAATAGATAAATAATAACAAAAAAATTGTAAAGTGGAGAAAGCGAGAGCGCGCGAATGCACTCAAGCAAACACAAACAGCACAGCACGATGCGTATTTTTTTTTAAAATTGACAAAATAAATCAAAAATAAATCAAAAATAAAAATAAGTGGAAAAGGCGAGAGTGCGCGAGCACACAGGAGCAAAGACAAGCAGCGCAGCTTGATGCGTAGTAAAAAAAATAATAAATAGACAACTGGTCGACCTCATTAGAAATAAAAACCCAAAAGATTAGATAGACAAACAAACAAACACATAAATGTGGAGAGAAGGGCAGTGCGCGCAGGAGCAAAGGTAAACAGCAGACAGACCTGAATCCTTATCTTTACAAGGTCGACCTCAGAACTTTGTTCAGTTTGTCTCGGTGACGGATAATGGAAGGAAGGGCAGGCAACTGGTCGACTTCATTTAAATAAACAAATAAAAAATAAGATAAACTCTCAGGAATAGATAAATAATAACAAAAAAATTGTAAAGTGGAGAAAGCGAGAGCGCGCGAATGCACTCAAGCAAACACAAACAGCACAGCACGATGCGTATTTTCTTTTTTAAATTGACAAAATAAATCAAAAATAAATCAAAAATAAAAATAAGTGGAAAAGGCGAGAGTGCGCGAGCACACAGGAGCAAAGACAAGCAGCGCAGCTTGATGCGTAGTAAAAAAAATCATAAATAGACAACTGGTCGACCTCATTAGAATAAAAACCCAAAAGATTAGATAGACAAACAAACAAACACATAAATGTGGAGAGTAGGGCAGTGCGCGCAGGAGCAAAGGTAAACAGCAGACAGACCTGAATCCTTATCTTTACAAGGTCGACCTCAGAACTTTGTTCAGTTTGTCTCGGTGACGGATAATGGAAGGAAGGGCAGGCAACTGGTCGACTTCATTTAAATAAACAAATAAAAAATAAGATAAACTCTCAGGAATAGATAAATAATAACAAAAAAATTGTAAAGTGGAGAAAGCGAGAGCGCGCGAATGCACTCAAGCAAACACAAACAGCACAGCACGATGCGTATTTTTTTTTATTGACAAAATAAATCAAAAATAAAATTAAGTGGAAAAGGCGAGAGTGCGCGAGCACACAGGAGCAAAGACAAGCAGCGCAGCTTGATGCGTAATAAAAAAAATCATAAATAGACAACTGGTCGACCTCATTAGAAATAAAAACCCAAAAGATTAGATAGACAAACAAACAAACACATAAATGTGGAGAGAAGGGCAGTGCGCGCAGGAGCAAAGGTAAACAGCAGACAGACCTGAATCCTTATCTTTACAAGGTCGACCTCAGAACTTTGTTCAGTTTGTCTCGGTGACGGATAATGGAAGGAAGGGCAGGCAACTGGTCGACTTCAATTAAATAAACAAATAAAAAATAAGATAAACTCTCAGGAATAGATAAATAATAACAAAAAAATTGTAAAGTGGAGAAAGCGAGAGCGCGCGAATGCACTCAAGCAAACACAAACAGCACAGCACGATGCGTATTTTTTTTTAAAATTGACAAAATAAATCAAAAATAAATCAAAAATAAAAATAAGTGGAAAAGGCGAGAGTGCGCGAGCACACAGGAGCAAAGACAAGCAGCGCAGCTTGATGCGTAGTAAAAAAAATAATAAATAGACAACTGGTCGACCTCATTAGAAATAAAAACCCAAAAGATTAGATAGACAAACAAACAAACACATAAATGTGGAGAGAAGGGCAGTGCGCGCAGGAGCAAAGGTAAACAGCAGACAGACCTGAATCCTTATCTTTACAAGGTCGACCTCAGAACTTTGTTCAGTTTGTCTCGGTGACGGATAATGGAAGGAAGGGCAGGCAACTGGTCGACTTCATTTAAATAAACAAATAAAATATAAGATAAACTCTCAGGAATAGATAAATAATAACAAAAATATTGTAAAGTGGAGAAAGCGAGAGCGCGCGAATGCACTCAAGCAAACACAAACAGCACAGCACGATGCATATTTTTTTTTAAAATTGACAAAATAAATCAAAAATAAAAATAAGTCGAAAAGGCGAGAGTGCGCGAGCACACAGGAGCAAAGAGAAGCAGCGCAGCTTGATGCGTAGTAAAAAAATAATAAATAGACAACTGGTCGACCTCATTAGAAATAAAAACCCAAAAGATTAGATAGACAAACAAACAAACACATAAATGTGGAGAGAAGGGCAGTGCGCGCAGGAGCAAAGGTAAACAGCAGACAGACCTGAATCCTTATCTTTACAAGGTCGACCTCAGAACTTTGTTCAGTTTGTCTCGGTGACGGATAATGGAAGGAAGGGCAGGCAACTGGTCGACTTCATTTAAATAAACAAATAAAATATAAGATAAACTCTCAGGAATAGATAAATAATAACAAAAATATTGTAAAGTGGAGAAAGCGAGAGCGCGTGAATGCACTCAAGCAAACACAAACAGCACAGCACGATGCATATTTTTTTTTTAAAATTGACAAAATAAATCAAAAATAAAAATAAGTCGAAAAGGCGAGAGTGCGCGAGCACACAGGAGCAAAAACAAGCAGCGCAGCTTGATGCGTAGTAAAAAAAATAATAAATAGACAACTGGTCGACCTCATTAGAAATAAAAACCCAAAAGATTAGATAGACAAACAAACAAACACATAAATGTGGAGAGAAGGGCAGTGCGCGCAGGAGCAAAGGTAAACAGCAGACAGACCTGAATCCTTATCTTTACAAGGTCGACCTCAGAAATTTGTTCAGTTTGTCTCGGTGACGGATAATGGAAGGAAGGGCAGGCAACTGGTCGACTTCATTTAAATAAACAAATAAAAAATAAGATAAACTCTCAGGAATAGATAAATAATAACAAAAAAAATTGTAAAGTGGAGAAAGCGAGAGCGCGCGAATGCACTCAAGCAAACACAAACAGCACAGCACGATGCGTATTTTTTTTTTAAATTGACAAAATAAATCAAAAATAAAAATAAGTGGAAAAGGCGAGAGTGCGCGAGCACACAGGACCAAAGACAAGCAGCGCAGCTTGATGCGTAGTAAAAAAAATCATAAATAGACAACTGGTCGACCTCATTAGAAATAAAAACCCAAAAGATTAGATAGACAAACAAACAAACACATAAATGTGGAGAGAAGGGCAGTGCGCGCAGGAGCAAAGGTAAACAGCAGACAGACCTGAATCCTTATCTTTACAAGGTCGACCTCAGAACTTTGTTCAGTTTGTCTCGGTGACGGATAATGGAAGGAAGGGCAGGCAACTGGTCGACTTCATTTAAATAAACAAATAAAAAATAAGATAAACTCTCAGGAATAGATAAATAATAACAAAAAAATTGTAAAGTGGAGAAAGCGAGAGCGCGCGAATGCACTCAAGCAAACACAAACAGCACAGCACGATGCGTATTTTCTTTTTTAAATTGACAAAATAAATCAAAAATAAATCAAAAATAAAAATAAGTGGAAAAGGCGAGAGTGCGCGAGCACACAGGAGCAAAGACAAGCAGCGCAGCTTGATGCGTAGTAAAAAAAAATCATAAATAGACAACTGGTCGACCTCATTAGAAATAAAAACCCAAAAGATTAGATAGACAAACAAACAAACACATAAATGTGGAGAGTAGGTCAGTGCGCGCAGGAGCAACGGTAAACAGCAGACAGACCTGAATCCTTATCTTTACAAGGTCGACCTCAGAACTTTGTTCAGTTTGTCTCGGTGACGGATAATGGAAGGAAGGGCAGGCAACTGGTCGACTTCATTTAAATAAACAAATAAAAAATAAGATAAACTCTCAGGAATAGATAAATAATAACAAAAAAATTGTAATGTGGAGAAAGCGAGAGCACGCGAATGCACTCAAGCAAACACAAACAGCACAGCACGATGCGTATTTTTTTTTAAAATTGACAAAATAAATCAAAATAAATCAAAAATAAAAATAAGTGGAAAAGGCGAGAGTGCGCGAGCACACAGGAGCAAAGACAAGCAGCGCAGCTTGATGCGTAGTAAAAAAAAATAATAAATAGACAACTGGTCGACCTCATTAGAAATAAAAACCCAAAAGATTAGATAGACAAACAAACACATAAATGTGGAGAGAAGGGCAGTGCGCGCAGGAGCAAAGGTAAACAGCAGACAGACCTGAATCCTTATCTTTACAAGGTCGACCTCAGAACTTTGTTCAGTTTGTCTCGGTGACGGATAATGGAAGGAAGGGCAGGCAACTGGTCGACTTCATTTAAATAAACAAATAAAAAATAAGATAAACTCTCAGGAATAGATAAATAATAACAAAAAAATTGTAAAGTGGAGAAAGCGAGAGCGCGCGAATGCACTCAAGCAAATACAAACAGCACAGCACGATGCGTATTTTTTTTAAATTGACAAAATAAATCAAAAATAAATCAAAAATAAAAATAAGTGGAAAATGCGAGAGTGCGCGAGCACACAGGAGCAAAGACAAGCAGCGCAGCTTGATGCGTAGTAAAAAAAAATAATAAATAGACAACTGGTCGACCTCATTAGAAATAAAAACCCAAAAGATTAGATAGACAAACAAACACATAAATGTGGAGAGAAGGGCAGTGCGCGCAGGAGCAAAGGTAAACAGCAGACAGACCTGAATCCTTATCTTTACAAGGTCGACCTCAGAACTTTGTTCAGTTTGTCTCGGTGACGGATAATGGAAGGAAGGGCAGGCAACTGGTCGACTTCATTTAAATAAACAAATAAAAAATAAGATAAACTCTCAGGAATAGATAAATAATAACAAAAAAATTGTAAAGTGGAGAAAGCGAGAGCGCGCGAATGCACTCAAGCAAACACAAACAGCACAGCACGATGCGTATTTTTTTTAAATTGACAAATAAATCAAAAATAAATCAAAAATAAAAATAAGTGGAAAAGGCGAGAGTGCGCGAGCACACAGGAGCAAAGACAAGCAGCGCAGCTTGATGCGTAGTAAAAAAAATAATAAATAGACAACTGGTCGACCTCATTAGAAATAAAAACCCAAAAGATTAGATAGACAAACAAACAAGCACATAAATGTGGAGAGAAGGGCAGTGCTCGCAGGAGCAAAGGTAAACAGCAGACAGACCTGAATCCTTATCTTTACAAGGTCGAACTCAGAACTTTGTTCAGTTTGTCTCGGTGACGGATAATGGAAGGAAGGGCAGGCAACTGGTCGACTTCATTTAAATAAACAAATAAAAAATAAGATATACTCTCAGGAATAGATAAATAATAACAAAAAAATTGTAAAGTGGAGAAAGCGAGAGCGCGCAAATGCACTCAAGCAAACACAAACAGCACAGCACGATGCGTATTTTTTTTTATTGACAAAATAAATCAAAAATAAAATTAAGTGGAAAAGGCGAGAGTGCGCGAGCACACAGGAGCAAAGACAAGCAGCGCAGCTTGATGCGTAATAAAAAAAATCATAAATAGACAACTGGTCGACCTCATTAGAAATAAAAACCCAAAAGATTAGATAGACAAACAAACAAACACATAAATGTGGAGAGAAGGGCAGTGCGCGCAGGAGCAAAGGTAAACAGCAGACAGACCTGAATCCTTATCTTTACAAGGTCGACCTCAGAACTTTGTTCAGTTTGTCTCGGTGACGGATAATGGAAGGAAGGGCAGGCAACTGGTCGACTTCAATTAAATAAACAAATAAAAAATAAGATAAACTCTCAGGAATAGATAAATAATAACAAAAAAATTGTAAAGTGGAGAAAGCGAGAGCGCGCGAATGCACTCAAGCAAACACAAACAGCACAGCACGATGCGTATTTTTTTTTAAAATTGACAAAATAAATCAAAAATAAATCAAAAATAAAAATAAGTCGAAAAGGCGAGAGTGCGCGAGCACACAGGAGCAAAAACAAGCAGCGCAGCTTGATGCGTAGTAAAAAAAATAATAAATAGACAACTGGTCGACCTCATTAGAAATAAAAACCCAAAAGATTAGATAGACAAACAAACAAACACATAAATGTGGAGAGAAGGGCAGTGCGCGCAGGAGCAAAGGTAAACAGCAGACAGACCTGAATCCTTATCTTTACAAGGTCGACCTCAGAAATTTGTTCAGTTTGTCTCGGTGACGGATAATGGAAGGAAGGGCAGGCAACTGGTCGACTTCATTTAAATAAACAAATAAAAAATAAGATAAACTCTCAGGAATAGATAAATAATAACAAAAAAATTGTAAAGTGGAGAAAGCGAGAGCGCGCGAATGCACTCAAGCAAACACAAACAGCACAGCACGATGCGTATTTTTTTTTTAAATTGACAAAATAAATCAAAAATAAATCAAAAATAAAAATAAGTGGAAAAGGCGAGAGTGCGCGAGCACACAGGAGCAAAGACAAGCAGCGCAGCTTGATGCGTAGTAAAAAAAATAATAAATAGACAACTGGTCGACCTCATTAGAAATAAAAACCCAAAAGATTAGATAGACAAACAAACAAACACATAAATGTGGAGAGAAGGGCAGTGCGCGCAGGAGCAAAGGTAAACAGCAGACAGACCTGAATCCTTATCTTTACAAGGTCGACCTCAGAACTTTGTTCAGTTTGTCTCGGTGACGGATAATGGAAGGAAGGGCAGGCAACTGGTCGACTTCATTTAAATAAACAAATAAAAAATAAGATAAACTCTCAGGAATAGATAAATAATAACAAAAAAATTGTAAAGTGGAGAAAGCGAGAGCGCGCGAATGCACTCAAGCAAACACAAACAGCACAGCACGATGCGTATTTTCTTTTTTAAATTGACAAAATAAATCAAAAATAAATCAAAAATAAAAATAAGTGGAAAAGGCGAGAGTGCGCGAGCACACAGGAGCAAAGACAAGCAGCGCAGCTTGATGCGTAGTAAAAAAAATAATAAATAGACAACTGGTCGACCTCATTAGAAATAAAAACCCAAAAGATTAGAGAGACAAACAAACAAACACATAAATGTGGAGAGAAGGGCAGTGCGCGCAGGAGCAAAGGTAAACAGCAGACAGACCTGAATCCTTATCTTTACAAGGTCGACCTCAGAACTTTGTTCAGTTTCTCTCGGTGACGGATAATGGAAGAAAGGGCAGGCAACTGGTCGACTTCATTTAAATAAACAAATAAAAAATAAGATAAACTCTCAGGAATAGATAAATAATAACAAAAAATTGTAAAGTGGAGAAAGCGAGAGCGCGCGAATGCACTCAAGCAAACACAAACAGCACAGCACGATGCGTATTTTTTTTTTTAAATTGACAAAATAAATCAAAAATAAAAATAAGTGGAAAAGGCGAGAGTGCGCGAGCACACAGGAGCAAAGACAAGCAGCGCAGCTTGATGCGTAGTAAAAAAAATCATAAATAGACAACTGGTCGACCTCATTAGAAATAAAAACCCAAAAGATTAGATAGACAAACAAACACATAAATGTGGAGAGAAGGGCAGTGCGCGCAGGAGCAAAGGTAAACAGCAGACAGACCTGAATCCTTATCTTTACAAGGTCGACCTCAGAACTTTGTTCAGTTTGTCTCGGTGACGGATAATGGAAGGAAGGGCAGGCAACTGGTCGACTTCATTTAAATAAACAAATAAAAATTAAGATAAACTCTCAGGAATAGATAAATAATAACAAAAAAATTGTAAAGTGGAGAAAGCGAGAGCGCGCGAATGCACTCAAGCAAACACAAACAGCACAGCACGATGCGTATTTTTTTTTGAAATTGACAAAATAAATGAAAAATAAATCAAAAATAAAAATAAGTGGAAAAGGCGAGAGTGCGCGAGCACACAGGAGCAAAGACAAGCAGCGCAGCTTGATGCGTAGTAAAAAAAATAATAAATAGACAACTGGTCGACCTCATTAGAAATAAAAACCCAAAAGATTAGATAGACAAACAAACAAACACATAAATGTGGAGAGAAGGGCAGTGCGCGCAGGAGCAAGGGTAAACAGCAGACAGACCTGAATCCTTATCTTTACAAGGTCGACCTCAGAACTTTGTTCAGTTTGTCTCGGTGACGGATAATGGAAGGAAGGGCAGGCAACTCGTCGACTTCATTTAAATAAACAAATAAAAAATAAGATAAACTCTCAGGAATAGATAAATAATAACAAAAAAATTGTAAAGTGGAGAAAGCGAGAGCGCGCGAATGCACTCAAGCAAACACAAACAGCACAGCACGATGCGTATTTTTTTTTAAATTGACAAAATAAATCAAAAATAAATCAAAAATAAAAATAAGTGGAAAAGGCGAGAGTGCGCGAGCACACAGGAGCAAAGACAAGCAGCGCAGCTTGATGCGTAGTAAAAAAAATAATAAATAGACAACTGGTCGACCTCATTAGAAATAAAAACCCAAAAGATTAGATAGACAAACAAACAAGCACATAAATGTGGAGAGAAGGGCAGTGCTCGCAGGAGCAAAGGTAAACAGCAGACAGACCTGAATCCTTATCTTTACAAGGTCGAACTCAGAACTTTGTTCAGTTTGTCTCGGTGACGGATAATGGAAGGAAGGGCAGGCAACTGGTCGACTTCATTTAAATAAACAAATAAAAAATAAGATATACTCTCAGGAATAGATAAATAATAACAAAAAAATTGTAAAGTGGAGAAAGCGAGAGCGCGCGAATGCACTCAAGCAAACACAAACAGCACAGCACGATGCGTATTTTTTTTTTTGACAAAATAAATCAAAAATAAAATTAAGTGGAAAAGGCGAGAGTGCGCGAGCACACAGGAGCAAAGACAAGCAGCGCAGCTTGATGCGTAATAAAAAAAATCATAAATAGACAACTGGTCGACCTCATTAGAAATAAAAACCCAAAAGATTAGATAGACAAACAAACAAACACATAAATGTGGAGAGAAGGGCAGTGCGCGCAGGAGCAAAGGTAAACAGCAGACAGACCTGAATCCTTATCTTTACAAGGTCGACCTCAGAACTTTGTTCAGTTTGTCTCGGTGACGGATAATGGAAGGAAGGGCAGGCAACTGGTCGACTTCAATTAAATAAACAAATAAAAAATAAGATAAACTCTCAGGAATAGATAAATAATAACAAAAAAATTGTAAAGTGGAGAAAGCGAGAGCGCGCGAATGCACTCAAGCAAACACAAACAGCACAGCACGATGCGTATTTTTTTTTAAAATTGACAAAATAAATCAAAAATAAATCAAAAATAAAAATAAGTGGAAAAGGCGAGAGTGCGCGAGCACACAGGAGCAAAGACAAGCAGCGCAGCTTGATGCGTAGTAAAAAAAATAATAAATAGACAACTGGTCGACCTCATTAGAAATAAAAACCCAAAAGATTAGATAGACAAACAAACAAACACATAAATGTGGAGAGAAGGGCAGTGCGCGCAGGAGCAAAGGTAAACAGCAGACAGACCTGAATCCTTATCTTTACAAGGTCGACCTCAGAACTTTGTTCAGTTTGTCTCGGTGACGGATAATGGAAGGAAGGGCAGGCAACTGGTCGACTTCATTTAAATAAACAAATAAAATATAAGATAAACTCTCAGGAATAGATAAATAATAACAAAAATATTGTAAAGTGGAGAAAGCGAGAGCGCGCGAATGCACTCAAGCAAACACAAACAGCACAGAACGATGCATATTTTTTTTTTAAATTGACAAAATAAATCAAAAATAAAAATAAGTCGAAAAGGCGAGAGTGCGCGAGCACACAGGAGCAAAAACAAGCAGCGCAGCTTGATGCGTAGTAAAAAAAATAATAAATAGACAACTGGTCGACCTCATTAGAAATAAAAACCCAAAAGATTAGATAGACAAACAAACAAACACATAAATGTGGAGAGAAGGGCAGTGCGCGCAGGAGCAAAGGTAAACAGCAGACAGACCTGAATCCTTATCTTTACAAGGTCGACCTCAGAAATTTGTTCAGTTTGTCTCGGTGACGGATAATGGAAGGAAGGGCAGGCAACTGGTCGACTTCATTTAAATAAACAAATAAAAAATAAGATAAACTCTCAGGAATAGATAAATAATAACAAAAAAATTGTAAAGTGGAGAAAGCGAGAGCGCGCGAATGCACTCAAGCAAACACAAACAGCACAGCACGATGCGTATTTTTTTTTTAAATTGACAAAATAAATCAAAAATAAATCAAAAATAAAAATAAGTGGAAAAGGCGAGAGTGCGCGAGCACACAGGAGCAAAGACAAGCAGCGCAGCTTGATGCGTAGTAAAAAAAATAATAAATAGACAACTGGTCGACCTCATTAGAAATAAAAACCCAAAAGATTAGATAGACAAACAAACAAACACATAAATGTGGAGAGAAGGGCAGTGCGCGCAGGAGCAAAGGTAAACAGCAGACAGACCTGAATCCTTATCTTTACAAGGTCGACCTCAGAACTTTGTTCAGTTTGTCTCGGTGACGGATAATGGAAGGAAGGGCAGGCAACTGGTCGACTTCATTTAAATAAACAAATAAAAAATAAGATAAACTCTCAGGAATAGATAAATAATAACAAAAAAATTGTAAAGTGGAGAAAGCGAGAGCGCGCGAATGCACTCAAGCAAACACAAACAGCACAGCACGATGCGTATTTTCTTTTTTAAATTGACAAAATAAATAAAAAATAAATCAAAAATAAAAATAAGTGGAAAAGGCGAGAGTGCGCGAGCACACAGGAGCAAAGACAAGCAGCGCAGCTTGATGCGTAGTAAAAAAAATAATAAATAGACAACTGGTCGACCTCATTAGAAATAAAAACCCAAAAGATTAGATAGACAAACAAACAAACACATAAATGTGGAGAGAAGGGCAGTGCGCGCAGGAGCAAAGGTAAACAGCAGACAGACCTGAATCCTTATCTTTACAAGGTCGACCTCAGAACTTTGTTCAGTTTGTCTCGGTGACGGATAATGGAAGAAAGGGCAGGCAACTGGTCGACTTCATTTAAATAAACAAATAAAAAATAAGATAAACTCTCAGGAATAGATAAATAATAACAAAAAATTGTAAAGTGGAGAAAGCGAGAGCGCGCGAATGCACTCAAGCAAACACAAACAGCACAGCACGATGCGTATTTTTTTTTTAAATTGACAAAATAAATCAAAAATAAAAATAAGTGGAAAAGGCGAGAGTGCGCGAGCACACAGGAGCAAAGACAAGCAGCGCAGCTTGATGCGTAGTAAAAAAAATAATAAATAGACAACTGGTCGACCTCATTAGAAATAAAAACCCAAAAGATTAGATAGACAAACAAACAAACACATAAATGTGGAGAGAAGGGCAGTGCGCGCAGGAGCAAAGGTAAACAGCAGACAGACCTGAATCCTTATCTTTACAAGGTCGACCTCAGAACTTTGTTCAGTTTGTCTCGGTGACGGATAATGGAAGGAAGGGCAGGCAACTGGTCGACTTCATTTAAATAAACAAATAAAAATTAAGATAAACTCTCAGGAATAGATAAATAATAAAAAAAAAATTGTAAAGTGGAGAAAGCGAGAGCGCGCGAATGCACTCAAGCAAACACAAACAGCACAGCACGATGCGTATTTTTTTTGAAATTGACAAAATAAATCAAAAATAAATCAAAAATAAAAATAAGTGGAAAAGGCGAGAGTGCGCGAGCACACAGGAGCAAAGACAAGCAGCGCAGCTTGATGCGTAGTAAAAAAAATAATAAATAGACAACTGGTCGACCTCATTAGAAATAAAAACCCAAAAGATTAGATAGACAAACAAACAAACACATAAATGTGGAGAGAAGGGCAGTGCGCGCAGGAGCAAAGGTAAACAGCAGACAGACCTGAATCCTTATCTTTACAAGGTCGACCTCAGAACTTTGTTCAGTTTGTCTCGGTGACGGATAATGGAAGGAAGGGCAGGCAACTGGTCGACTTCAATTAAATAAACAAATAAAAAATAAGATAAACTCTCAGGAATAGATAAATAATAACAAAAAAATTGTAAAGTGGAGAAAGCGAGAGCGCGCGAATGCACTCAAGCAAACACAAACAGCACAGCACGATGCGTATTTTCTTTTTTAAATTGACAAAATAAATTAAAAATAAATCAAAAATAAAAATAAGTGGAAAAGGCGAGAGTGCGCGAGCACACAGGAGCAAAGACAAGCAGCGCAGCTTGATGCGTAGTAAAAAAAATCATAAATAGACAACTGGTCGACCTCATTAGAAATAAAAACCCAAAAGATTAGATAGACAAACAAACAAACACATAAATGTGGAGAGTAGGGCAGTGCGCGTAGGAGCAAAGGTAAACAGCAGACAGACCTGAATCCTTATCTTTACAAGGTCGACCTCAGAACTTTGTTCAGTTTGTCTCGGTGACGGGTAATGGAAGGAAGGGCACGCAACTGGTCGACTTCATTTAAATAAACAAATAAAAAATAAGATAAACTCTCAGGAATAGATAAATAATAACAAAAAAATTGTAATGTGGAGAAAGCGAGAGCACGCGAATGCACTTAAGCAAACACAAACAGCACAGCACGATGCGTATTTTTTTTAAAATTGACAAAATAACTCAAAAATAAATCAAAAATAAAAATAAGTGGAAAAGGCGAGAGTGCGCGAGCACACAGGAGCAAAGACAAGCAGCGCAGCTTGATGCGTAGTAAAAAAAATAATAAATAGACAACTGGTCGACCTCATTAGAAATAAAAACCCAAAAGATTAGATAGACAAACAAACACATAAATGTGGAGAGAAGGGCAGTGCGCGCAGGAGCAAAGGTAAACAGCAGACAGACCTGAATCCTTATCTTTACAAGGTCGACCTCAGAATTTTGTTCAGTTTGTCTCGGTGACGGATAATGGAAGGAAGGGCAGGCAACTGGTCGACTTCATTTAAATAAACAAATAAAAAATAAGATAAACTCTCAGGAATAGATAAATAATAACAAAAAAATTGTAAAGTGGAGAAAGCGAGAGCGCGCGAATGCACTCAAGCAAACACAAACAGCACAGCACGATGCGTATTTTTTTTAAATTGACAAAATAAATCAAAAATAAATCAAAAATAAAAATAATTGGAAAATGCGAGAGTGCGCGAGCACACAGGAGCAAAGACAAGCAGCGCAGCTTGATGCGTAGTAAAAAAAATAATAAATAGACAACTTGTCGACCTCATTAGAAATAAAAACCCAAAAGATTAGATAGACAAACAAACACATAAATGTGGAGAGAAGGGCAGTGCGCGCAGGAGCAAAGGTAAACAGCAGACAGACCTGAATCCTTATCTTTACAAGGTCGACCTCAGAACTTTGTTCAGTTTGTCTCGGTGACGGATAATGGAAGGAAGGGCAGGCAACTGGTCGACTTCATTTAAATAAACAAATAAAAAATAAGATAAACTCTCAGGAATAGATAAATAATAACAAAAAAATTGTAAAGTGGAGAAAGCGAGAGCGCGCGAATGCACTCAAGCAAACACAAACAGCAGAGCACGATGCGTATTTTTTTTAAATTGACAAAATAAATCAAAAATAAATCAAAAATAAAAATAAGTGGAAAAGGCGAGAGTGCGCGAGCACACAGGAGCAAAGACAAGCAGCGCAGCTTGATGCGTAGTAAAAAAATTAATAAATAGACAACTGGTCGACCTCATTAGAAATAAAAACCCAAAAGATTAGATAGACAAACAAACAAACACATAAATGTGGCGAGAAGGGCAGTGCGGGCAGGAGCAAAGGTAAACAGCAGACAGACCTGAATCCTTATCTTTACAAGGTCGACCTCAGAACTTTGTTCAGTTTGTCTCAGTGACGGATAATGGAAGGAAGGGCAGGCAACTGGTCGACTTCATTTAAATAAACAAATAAAAAATAAGATAAACTCTCAGGAATAGATAAATAATAAAAAAAAATTGTAAAGTGGAGAAAGCGAGAGCGCGCGAATGCACTCAAGCAAACACAAACAGCACAGCACGATGCGTGTTTTTTTTAAATTAGACAAAATAAATCAAAAATAAATCAAAAATAATAATAAGTGGAAAAGGCGAGAGTGCGCGAGCACACAGGAGCAAAGACAAGCAGCGCAGCTTGATGCGTAGTAAAAAAAATAATAAATAGACAACTGGTCGACCTCATTAGAAATAAAAACCCAAAAGATTAGATAGACAAACAAACAATCACATAAATGTGGAGAGATGGGCAGTGCGCGCAGGAGCAAAGGTAAACAGCAGACAGACCTGAATCCTTATCTTTACAAGGTCGACCTCAGAACTTTGTTCAGTTTGTCTCGGTGACGGATAATGGAAGGAAGGGCAGGCAACTGGTCGACTTCATTTAAATAAACAAATAAAAAATAAGATAAACTCTAAGGAATAGATAAATAATAACAAAAAAATTGTAAAGTGGAGAAAGCGAGAGCGCGCGAATGCACTCAAGCAAACACAAACAGCACAGCACGATGCGTATTTTTTTTTAAATTGACAAAATAAATAAAAAATAAATCAAAAATAAAAATAAGTGGAAAAGGCGAGAGTGCGCGAGCACACAGGAGCAAAGACAAGCAGCGCAGCTTGATGCGTAGTAAAAAAAATAATAAATAGACAACTGTTCGACCTCATTAGACATAAAAACCCAAAAGATTAGATAGACAAACAAACAAACACATAAATGTGGAGAGAAGGGCAGTGCGCGCAGGAGCAAAGGTAAACAGCAGACAGACCTGAATCCTTATCTTTACAAGGTCGACCTCAGAACTTTGTTCAGTTTGTCTCGGTGACGGATAATGGAAGGAAGGGCAGGCAACTGGTCGACTTCATTTAAATAAACAAAAAATAAGATAAACTCTCAGGAATAGATAAATAATAACAAAAAAATTGTAAAGTGAAGAAAGCGAGAGCGCGCGAATGCACTCAAGCAAACACAAACAGCACAGCACGATGCGTATTTTTTTAAAAAATTGACAAAGTAAATCAAAAATAAATCAAAAATAAAAATAAGTGGAAAAGGCGAGAGTGCGCGAGCACACAGGAGCAAAGACAAGCAGCGCAGCTTGATGCGTAGTAAAAAAAATAATAAATAGACAACTGGTCGACCTCATTAGAAATAAAAACCCAAAAGATTAGATAGACAAACAAACAAACACATAAATGTGGAGAGAAGGGCAGTGCGCGCAGGAGCAAAGGTAAACAGCAGACAGACGTGAATCCTTATCTTTACAAGGTCGACCTCAGAACTTTGTTCAGTTTGTCTCAGTGACGGATAATGGAAGGAAGGGCAGGCAACTGGTCGACTTCATTTAAATAAACAAATAAAAAATAAGATAAACTCTCAGGAATAGATAAATAATAACAAAAAAATTGTAAAGTGGAGAAAGAGAGAGCGCGCGAATGCACTCAAGCAAACACAAACAGCACAGCACGATGCGTATTTTTTTAAAAAATAGACAAAATAAATAAAAAATAAATCAAAAATAATAATAAGTGGAAAAGGCGAGAGTGCGCGAGCACACAGGAGCAAAGACAAGCAGCGCAGCTTGATGCGTAGTAAAAAAAATAATAAATAGACAACTGGTCGACCTCATTAGAAATAAAAACCCAAAAGATTAGATAGACAAACAAACAAACACATAAATGTGGAGAGAAGGGCAGTGCGCGCAGGAGCAAAGGTAAACAGCAGACAGACCTGAATCCTTATCTTTACAAGGTCGACCTCAGAACTTTGTTCAGTTTGTCTCGGTGACGGATAATGGAAGGAAGGGCAGGCAACTGGTCGACTTCATTTAAATAAACAAATAAAAAATAAGATAAACTCTCAGGAATAGATAAATAATAACAAAAAAATTGTAAAATGGAGAAAGCGAGAGCGCGCAAATGCACTCAAGCAAACACAAAGAGCACAGCACGATGCGTATTTTTTTTAAAAATTGACAAAATAAATCAAAATTAAATCAAAAATAAAAATAAGTGGAAAAGGCGAGAGTGCGCGAGCACACAGGAGCAAAGACAAGCAGCGCAGCTTGATGCGTAGTAAAAAAAATAATAAATAGACAACTGGTGGACCTCATTAGAAATAAAAACCCAAAAGATTAGATAGACAAACAAACAAACACATAAATGTGGAGAGAAGGGCAGTGCGGGCAGGAGCAAAGGTAAACAGCAGACAGACCTGGATCCTTATCTTTACAAGGTCGACCTCAGAACTTTGTTCAGTTTGTCTCGGAGACGGATAATGGAAGGAAGGGCAGGCAACTGGTCGACTTCATTTAAATAAACAAATAAAAAATAAGATAAACTCTCAGGAATAGATAAATAATAACAAAAAAATTGTAAAGTGGAGAAAGCGAGAGCGCGCGAATGCACTCAAGCAAACACAAACAGCACAGCACGATGCGTATTTTTTTTTAAAATTGACAAAATAAATCAAAAATAAAAATAAGTGGAAAAGGCGAGAGTGCGCGAGCACACAGGAGCAAAGACAAGCAGCGCAGCTTGATGTGTAGTAAAAAAAATAATAAATAGACAACTGGTCGACCTCATTAGAAATAAAAACCCAAAAGATTAGATAGACAAACAAACAAACACATAAATGTGGAGAGAAGGGCAGTGCGCGCAGGAGCAAAGGTAAACAGCAGACAGACCTGGATCCTTATCTTTATAAGGTCGACCTCAGAACTTTGTTCAGTTTGTCTCGGTGACGGATAATGGAAGGAAGGGCAGGCAACTGGTCGACTTCATTTAAATAAACAAATAAAAAATAAGATAAACTCTCAGGAATAGATAAATAATAACAAAAAAATTGTAGAGTGGAGAACGCGAGAGCGCGCGAATGCACTCAAGCAAACACAAACAGCACAGCACGATGCGTATTTTTTTTTAAATTGACAAAATAAATAAAAAGTAAACCAAAAATAAAAATAAGTGGAAAAGGCGAGAGTGCGCGAGCACACAGGAGCAAAGACAAGCAGCGCAGCTTGATGCGTAGTAAAAAAAATAATAAATAGACAACTGGTCGACCTCATTAGAAATAAAAACCCAAAAGATTAGATAGACAAACAAACAAACACATAAATGTGGAGAGAAGGGCAGTGCGCGCAGGAGCAAAGGTAAACAGCAGACAGACCTGAATCCTTATCTTTACAAGGTCGACCTCAGAACTTTGTTCAGTTTGTCTCGGTGACGGATAATGGAAGGAAGGGCAGGCAACTGGTCGACTTCATTTAAATAAACAAATAAAAATTAAGATAAACTCTCAGGAATAGATAAATAATAACAAAAAAATTGTAAAGTGGAGAATGCGAGAGCGCGCGAATGCACTCAAGCAAACACAAACAGCACAGCACGATGCGTATTTTTTTAAATTGACAAAATAAATCATAAATAAATCATAAATAAAAATAAGTGGAAAAGGCGAGAGTGTGCGAGCACACCGGAACAAAGACAAGCAGCGCAGCTTGATGCGTAGTAAAAAAAATAATAAATAGACAACTGGTCGACCTCATTAGAAATAAAAACACAAAAGATTAGATAGACAAACAAACAAACACATAAATGTGGAGAGAAGGGCAGTGCGCGCAGGAGCAAAGGTAAACAGCAGACAGACCTGAATCCTTATCTTTACAAGGTCGACCTCAGAACTTCGTTCAGTTTGTCTCGGTGACGGATAATGGAAGGAAGGGCAGGCAACTGGTCGACTTCATTTAAATAAACAAATAAAAAATAAGATAAACACTCAGGAATAGATAAATAATAACAAAAAAATTGTAAAATGGAGAAAGCGAGAGCGCGCGAATGCACTCAAGCAAACACAAAGAGCACAGCACGATGCGTATTTTTTTTAAAAATTGACAAAATAAATCAAAATTAAATCAAAAATAAAAATAAGTGGAAAAGGCGAGAGTGCGCGAGCACACAGGAGCAAAGACAAGCAGCGCAGCTTGATGCGTAGTAAAAAAAATAATAAATAGACAATTGGTGGACCTCATTAGAAATAAAAACCCAAAAGATTAGATAGACAAACAAACAAACACATAAATGTGGAGAGAAGGGCAGTGCGTGCAGGAGCAAAGGTAAACAGCAGTCAGACCTGGATCCTTATCTTTACAAGGTCGACCTCAGAACTTTGTTCAGTTTGTCTCGGTGACGGATAATGGAAGGAAGGGCAGGCAACTGGTCGACTTCATTTAAATAAACAAATAAAAAATAAGATAAACTCTCAGGAATAAATAATAACAA
The DNA here is from genome assembly GCF_023159225.1 of Perognathus longimembris pacificus. Lineage (NCBI taxonomy): Eukaryota > Metazoa > Chordata > Mammalia > Rodentia > Heteromyidae > Perognathus > Perognathus longimembris. Next base: position 20,762 of record NW_025956637.1, read on the forward strand.
AAAAATTGTAAAGTGGAGAAAGCGAGAGCGCGCGAATGCACTCAAGCAAACACAAACAGCACAGCACGATGCGTATTTTTTTAAAAAATTGACAAAATAAATGAAAAATAAATCAAAAATGAAAATAAGTGGAAAAGGCGAGAGTGCGCGAGTACACAGGAGCAAAGACAAGCAGCGCAGCTTGATGCGTAGTAAAAAAAATAATAAATAGACAACTGGTCGACCTCATTAGAAATAAAAACCCAAAAGATTAGATAGGCAAACAAACAAACATATAAATGTGGAGAGAAGGGCAGGGCGCGCAGGAGCAAAGGTAAACAGCAGACAGACCTGAATCCTTATCTTTACAAGGTCGACCTCAGAACTTTGTTCAGTTTGTCTCGGTGACGGATAATGGAAGGAAGGGCAGGCAACTGGTCGAATTCATTTAAATAAACAAATAAAAAATAAGATAAACTCTCAGGAATAGATAAATAATAACAAAAAAATTGTAAAGTGGAGAACGCGAGAGCGCGCGAATGCACTCAAGCAAACACAAACAGCACAGCACGATGCGTATTTTTTTTAAATTGACAAAATAAATAAAAAATAAACCAAAAATAAAAATAAGTGGAAAAGGCGAGAGTGCGCGAGCACACAAGAGCAAAGACAAGCAGCGCAGCTTGATGCGTAGTAAAAAAAATAATAAATAGACAACTGGTCGACCTCATTAGAAATAAAAACCCAAAAGATTAGATAGACAAACAAACAAACACATAAATGTGGAGAGAAGGGCAGTGCGCGCAGGAGCAAAGGTAAACAGCAGACAGACCTGAATCCTTATCTTTACAAGGTCGACCTCAGAACTTTGTTCAGTTTGTCTCGGTGACGGATAATGGAAGGAAGGGCAGGCAACTGGTCGACTTCATTTAAATAAACAAATAAAAAATAAGATAAACTCTCAGGAATAGATAAATAATAACAAAAAAATTGTAAAGTGGAGAATGCGAGAGCGCGCGAATGCACTCAAGCAAACACAAACAACACAGCACGATGCGTATTTTTTTAAATTGACAAAATAAATCATAAATAAATCATAAATAAAAATAAGTGGAAAAGGCGAGAGTGTGCGAGCACACAGGAACAAAGACAAGCAGCGCAGCTTGATGCGTAGTAAAAAAAATAATAAATAGACAACTGGTCGACCTCATTAGAAATAAAAACACAAAAGATTAGATAGACAAACAAACAAACACATAAATGTGGAAAGAAGGGTAGTGCGGGCAGGAGCAAAGGTAAACAGCAGACATCCTTAATCCTTATGTTACAAGGTCGACCTCAGAACTTTGTTCAGTTTGTCTCGGTGACGGATAATAGAAGGAAGGGCAGGCAACTGGTCGACTTCATTTAAATAAACAAAAAATAAGATAAACTCTCAGGAATAGATAAATAATAACAAAAAAATTGTAAAGTGGAGAAAGCGAGAGCGCGAGATTGCACTCAAGCAAACACAAACAGCACAGCACGATGCGGTTTTTTTTTTAAATTGACAAAATAAATCAAAAATAAATCAAAAATAAAAATAAGTGGAAAAGGCGAGAGTGCGCGAGCACACAGGAGCAAAGACAAGCAGCGCAGCTTGATGCGTAGTAAAAAAAATAATAAATAGACAACTGGTCGACCTCATTAGAAATAAAAACCCAAAAGATTAGATAGACAAACAAACAAACACATAAATGTGGAGAGAAGGACAGTGCGCGCAGGAGCAAAGGTAAACAGCAGACAGACCTGAATCCTTATCTTTACAAGGTCGACCTCAGAACTTTGTTCAGTTTGTCTCGGTGACGGATAATGGAAGGAAGGGCAGGCAACTGGTCGACTTCATTTAAATAAACAAATAAAAAATAAGATAAACTCTCAGGAATAGATAAATAATAACAAAAAAATTGTAAAGTGGAGAAAGCGAGAGCGCGCGAATGCACTCAAGCAAACACAAACAGCACAGCACGATGCGTATTTTTTTAAAAAATTGACAAAATAAATCAAAAATAAATCAAAAATGAAAATAAGTGGAAAAGGCGAGAGTGCGCGAGCACACAGGAGCAAAGACAAGCAGCGCAGCTTGATGTGTAGTAAAAAAAATAATAAATAGACAACTGGTCGACCTCATTAGAAATAAAAACCCAAAAGATTAGATAGGCAAACAAACAAACATATAAATGTGAAGAGAAGGGCAGGGCGCGCAGGAGCAAAGGTAAACAGCAGACAGACCTGAATCCTTATCTTTACAAGGTCGACCTCAGAACTTTGTTCAGTTTGTCTCGGTGACGGATAATGGAAGGAAGGGCAGGCAACTGGTCGAATTCATTTAAATAAACAAATAAAAAATAAGATAAACTCTCAGGAATAGATAAATAATAACAAAAAATTGTAAAGTGGAGAAAGCGAGAGCGGGCGAATGCACTCAAGCAAACACAAACAGCACAGCACGATGCGTATTTTTTTAAAAAATTGACAAAATAAATCAAAAATAAATCAAAAATGAAAATAAGTGGAAAAGGCGAGAGTGCGCGAGTACACAGGAGCAAAGACAAGCAGCGCAGCTTGATGCGTAGTAAAAAAAATAATAAATAGACAACTGGTCGACCTCATTAGAAATAAAAACCCAAAAGATTAGATAGGCAAACAAACAAACATATAAATGTGGAGAGAAGGGCAGGGCGCGCAGGAGCAAAGGTAAACAGCAGACAGACCTGAATCCTTATCTTTACAAGGTCGACCTCAGAACTTTGTTCAGTTTGTCTCGGTGACGGATAATGGAAGGAAGGGCAGGCAACTGGTCGAATTCATTTAAATAAACAAATAAAAAATAAGATAAACTCTCAGGAATAGATAAATAATAACAAAAAAATTGTAAAGTGGAGAACGCGAGAGCGCGCGAATGCACTCAAGCAAACACAAACAGCACAGCACGATGCGTATTTTTTTTAAATTGACAAAATAAATAAAAAATAAACCAAAAATAAAAATAAGTGGAAAAGGCGAGAGTGCGCGAGCACACAAGAGCAAAGACAAGCAGCGCAGCTTGATGCGTAGTAAAAAAAATAATAAATAGACAACTGGTCGACCTCATTAGAAATAAAAACCCAAAAGATTAGATAGACAAACAAACAAACACATAAATGTGGAGAGAAGGGCAGTGCGCGCAGGAGCAAAGGTAAACAGCAGACAGACCTGAATCCTTATCTTTACAAGGTCGACCTCAGAACTTTGTTCAGTTTGTCTCGGTGACGGATAATGGAAGGAAGGGCATGCAACTGGTCGACTTCATTTAAATAAACAAATAAAAATAAGATAAACTCTCAGGAATAGATAAATAATAACAAAAAAATTGTAAAGTGGAGAAATCGAGAGCGCGCGAATGCACTCAAGCAAACACAAACAGCACAGCACGATGAATTTTTTTTTAAAAATTGACAAAATAAATCAAAAATAAATCAAAAATAAAAATAAGTGGAAAATGCGAGAGTGCGCGAGCATACAGGAGCAAAGACAAGCAGCACAGCTTGATGCGTAGTAAAAAAAATAATAAATAGACAACTGGTCGACCTCATTAGAAATAAAAACCCAAAAGATTAGATAGACAAACAAACAAACACATAAATGTGGAAAGAAGGGTAGTGAGGGCAGGAGCAAAGGTAAACAGCAGACATCCTTAATCCTTATGTTACAAGGTCGACCTCAGAACTTTGTTCAGTTTGTCTCGGTGACGGATAATAGAAGGAAGGGCAGGCAACTTGTCGACTTCATTTAAATAAACAAATAAAAAATAAGATAAACTCTCAGGAATAGATAAATAATAACAAAAAAATTGTAAAGTGGAGAAAGCGAGAGCGCGAGATTGCACTCAAGCAAACACAAACAGCACAGCACGATGCGGTTTTTTTTTTAAATTGACAAAATAAATCAAAAATAAATCAAAAATAAAAATAAGTGGAAAAGGCGAGAGTGCGCGAGCACACAAGAGCAAAGACAAGCAGCGCAGCTTGATGCGTAGTAAAAAAAATAATAAATAGACAACTGGTCGACCTCATTAGAAATAAAAACCCAAAAGATTAGATAGACAAACAAACAAACACATAAATGTGGAGAGAAGGACAGTGCGCGCAGGAGCAAAGGTAAACAGCAGACAGACCTGAATCCTTATCTTTACAAGGTCGACCTCAGAACTTTGTTCAGTTTGTCTCGGTGACGGATAATGGAAGGAAGGGCATGCAACTGGTCGACTTCATTTAAATAAACAAATAAAAAATAAGATAAACTCTCAGGAATAGATAAATAATAACAAAAAAATTGTAAAGTGGAGAAAGCGAGAGCGCGCGAATGCACTCAAGCAAACACAAACAGCACAGCACGATGCGTATTTTTTTTAAAAATTGACAAAATAAATCAAAAATAAATCAAAAATAAAAATAAGTGGAAAAGGCGAGAGTGCGCGAGCACACGAGCAAAGACAAGCAGCGCAGCTTGATGTGTAGTAAAAAAAATAATAAATAGACAACTGGTCGACCTCATTAGAAATAAAAACCCAAAAGATTAGATAGACAAACAAACACATAAATGTGGAGAGAAGGGCAGTGCGCGCAGGAGCAAAGGTAAACAGCAGACAGACTTGGATCCTTATCTTTACAAGGTCGACCTCAGAACTTTGTTCAGTTTGTCTCGGTGACGGATAATGGAAGGAAGGGCAGGCAACTGGTCGACTTCATTTAAAGAAACAAATAAAAAATAAGATAAACTCTCAGGAATAGATAAATAATAACAAAAAAATTGTAAAGTGGAGAACGCGAGAGCGCGCGAATGCACTCAAGCAAACACAAACAGCACAGCACGATGCGTATTTTTTTTAAATTGACAAAATAAATAAAAAATAAATCAAAAATAAAAATAAGTGGAAAAGGCGAGAGTGCGCGAGCACACAGGAGCAAATACAAGCAGCGCAGCTTGATGCGTAGTAAAAAAAATAATAAATAGACAACTGGTCGACCTCATTAGAAATAAAACCCAAAAGATTAGATAGACAAACAAACAAACACATAAATGTGGAGAGATGGGCAGTGCGCGCAGGAGCAAAGGTAAACAGCAGACAGACCTGAATCCTTATCTTTACAAGGTCGACCTCAGAACTTTGTTCAGTTTGTCTCGGTGACGGATAATGGAAGGAAGGGCATGCAACTGGTCGACTTCATTTAAATAAACAAATAAAAATAAGATAAACTCTCAGGAATAGATAAATAATAACAAAAAAATTGTAAAGTGGAGAAATCGAGAGCGCGCGAATGCACTCAAGCAAACACAAACAGCACAGCACGATGAATTTTTTTTTAAAAATTGACAAAATAAATCAAAAATAAATCAAAAATAAAAATAAGTGGAAAATGCGAGAGTGCGCGAGCATACAGGAGCAAAGACAAGCAGCACAGCTTGATGCGTAGTAAAAAAAATAATAAATAGACAACTGGTCGACCTCATTAGAAATAAAAACCCAAAAGATTAGATAGACAAACAAACAAACACATAAATGTGGAAAGAAGGGTAGTGAGGGCAGGAGCAAAGGTAAACAGCAGACATCCTTAATCCTTATGTTACAAGGTCGACCTCAGAACTTTGTTAAGTTTGTCTCGGTGACGGATAATAGAAGGAAGGGCAGGCAACTTGTCGACTTCATTTAAATAAACAAATAAAAAATAAGATAAACTCTCAGGAATAGATAAATAATAACAAAAAAATTGTAAAGTGGAGAAAGCGAGAGCGCGAGATTGCACTCAAGCAAACACAAACAGCACAGCACGATGCGGTTTTTTTTTTAAATTGACAAAATAAATCAAAAATAAATCAAAAATAAAAATAAGTGGAAAAGGCGAGAGTGCGCGAGCACACAAGAGCAAAGACAAGCAGCGCAGCTTGATGCGTAGTAAAAAAAATAATAAATAGACAACTGGTCGACCTCATTAGAAATAAAAACCCAAAAGATTAGATAGACAAACAAACAAACACATAAATGTGGAGAGAAGGACAGTGTGCGCAGGAGCAAAGGTAAACAGCAGACAGACCTGAATCCTTATCTTTACAAGGTCGACCTCAGAACTTTGTTCAGTTTGTCTCGGTGACGGATAATGGAAGGAAGGGCATGCAACTGGTCGACTTCATTTAAATAAACAAATAAAAAATAAGATAAACTCTCAGGAATAGATAAATAATAACAAAAAAATTGTAAAGTGGAGAAAGCGGGAGCGCGCGAATGCACTCAAGCAAACACAAACAGCACAGCACGATGCGTATTTTTTTTAAAAATTGACAAAATAAATCAAAAATAAATCAAAAATAAAAATAAGTGGAAAAGGCGAGAGTGCGCGAGCACACAGGAGCAAAGACAAGCAGCGCAGCTTGATGCGTAGTAAAAAAAATAATAAATAGACAACTGGTCGACCTCATTAGAAATAAAAACCCAAAAGATTAGATAGACAAACAAACAAACACATAAATGTGGAGAGAAGGGCAGTGCGCGCAGGAGCAAAGGTAAACAGCAGACAGACCTGAATCCTTATCTTTACAAGGTCGACCTCAGAACTTTGTTCAGTTTGTCTCGGTGACGGATAATGGAAGGAAGGGCAGGCAACTGGTCGACTTCATTTAAATAAACAAATAAAAAATAAGATAAACTCTCAGGAATAGATAAATAATAACAAAAAAATTGTAAAGTGGAGAAAGCGAGAGCGCGCGAATGCACTCAAGCAAACACAAACAGCACAGCACGATGCGTATTTTTTTGAAAAGTTGACAAAATAAACCAAAAATAAATCAAAAATAAAAATAAGTGGAAAAGGCGAGAGTGCGCGAGCACACAGGAGCAAAGACAAGCAGCGCAGCTTGATGCGTAGTAAAAAAAATAATAAATAGACAACTGGTCGACCTCATTAGAAATAAAAACCCAAAAGATTAGATAGACAAACAAACAAACACATAAATGTGGAGAGAAGGGCAGTGCGCGCAGGAGCAAAGGTAAACAGCAGACAGACCTGAATCCTTATCTTTACAAGGTCGACCTCAGAACTTTGTTCAGTTTGTCTCGGTGACGGATAATGGAAGGAAGGGCAGGCAACTGGTCGACTTCATTTAAATAAACAAATAAAAAATAAGATAAACTCTCAGGAATAGATAAATAATAACAAAAAAATTGTAAAGTGGAGAAAGCGAGAGCGCGCGAATGCACTCAAGCAAACACAAACAGCACAGCACGATGCGTATTTTTTTTAAATTGACAAAATAAATCATAAATAAATCATAAATAAAAATAAGTGGAAAAGGCGAGAGTGTGCGAGCACACAGAAGCAAAGACAAGCAGCGCAGCTTGATGCGTAGTAAAAAAAATAATAAATAGACAACTGGTCGACCTCATTAGAAAAAAAACCCAAAAGATTAGATAGACAAACAAACAAACACATAAATGTGGAGAGAAGGGCAGTGCGCGCAGGAGCAAAGGTAAACAGCAGACAGACCTGAATCCTTATCTTTACAAGGTCGACCTCAGAACTTTGTTCAGTTTGTCTCGGTGACGGATAATGGAAGGAAGGGCAGGCAACTGGTCGACTTCATTTAAATAAACAAATAAAAAATAAGATAAACACTCAGGAATAGATAAATAATAACAAAAAAATTGTAAAGTGGAGAAAGCGAGAGCGCGCGAATGCACTCAAGCAAACACAAAGAGCACAGCACGATGCGTATTTTTTTTAAAAATTGACAAAATAAATCAAAATTAAATCAAAAATAAAAATAAGTGGAAAAGGCGAGAGTGCGCGAGCACACAGGAGCAAAGACAAGCAGCGCAGCTTGATGCGTAGTAAAAAAAATAATAAATAGACAACTGGTGGACCTCATTAGAAATAAAAACCCAAAAGATTAGATAGACAAACAAACAAACACATAAATGTGGAGAGAAGGGCAGTGCGGGCAGGAGCAAAGGTAAACAGCAGACAGACCTGGATCCTTATCTTTACAAGGTCGACCTCAGAACTTTGTTCAGTTTGTCTCGGAGACGGATAATGGAAGGAAGGGCAGGCAACTGGTCGACTTCATTTAAATAAACAAATAAAAAATAAGATAAACTCTCAGGAATAGATAAATAATAACAAAAAAATTGTAAAGTGGAGAAAGCGAGAGCGCGCGAATGCACTCAAGCAAACACAAACAGCACAGCACGATGCGTATTTTTTTAAAAAATTGACAAAATAAATAAAAAATAAATCAAAAATGAAAATAAGTGGGAAAGGCGAGAGTGCGCGAGCACACAGGAGCAAAGACAAGCAGCGCAGCTTGATGCATAGTAAAAAAAATCATAAATAGACAACTGGTCGACCTCATTAGAAATAAAAACCCAAAAGATTAGATAGACAAACAAACAAACACATAAATGTGGAGAGAAGGGCAGTGCGCGCAGGAGCAAAGGTAAACAGCAGACAGACCTGAATCCTTATCTTTACAAGGTCGACCTCAGAACTTTGTTCAGTTTGTCTCGGTGACGGATAATGGAAGGAAGGGCAGGCAACTGGTCGACTTCATTTAAATAAACAAATAAAAAATAAGATAAACTCTCAGGAATAGATAAATAATAACAAAAAAATTGTAAAGTGGAGAAAGCGAGACCGGGCGAATGCACTCAAGCAAACACAAACAGCACAGCACGATGCGTATTTTTTTTTAAAATTGACAAAATAAATCAAAAATAAATCAAAAATAAAAATAAGTGGAAAAGGCGAGAGTGCGCGAGCACACAGGAGCAAAGACAAGCAGCGCAGCTTGATGTGTAGTAAAAAAAATAATAAATAGACAACTGGTCGACCTCATTAGAAATAAAAACCCAAAAGATTAGATAGACAAACAAACAAACACATAAATGTGGAGAGAAGGGCAGTGCGCGCAGGAGCAAAGGTAAACAGCAGACAGACCTGAATCCTTATCTTTACAAGGTCGACCTCAGAACTTTGTTCAGTTTGTCTCGGTGACGAATAATGGAAGGAAGGGCAGGCAACTGGTCGACTTCATTTAAATAAAGAAATAAAAAATAAGATAAACTCTCAGGAATAGATAAATAATAACAAAAAAATTGTAAAGTGGAGAAAGCGAGAGCGCGCGAATGCACTCAAGCAAACACAAACAGCACAGCACGATTCGTATTTTTTTAAAAAATTGACAAAATAAATCAAAAATAAATCAAAAATAAAAATAAGTGGAAAATGCGAGAGTGCGCGAGCACACAGGAGCAAAGACAAGCAGCGCAGCTTGGTGCGTAGTAAAAAAAATAATAAATAGACAACTGCTCGACCTCATTAGAAAAAAAAACCCAAAAGATTAGATAGACAAACAAACAAACACATAAATGTGGAGAGAAGGGCAGTGCGCGCAGGAGCAAAGGTAAACAGCAGACAGACCTGAATCCTTATCTTTACAATGTCGACCTCAGAACTTTGTTCAGTTTGTCTCGGTGACGGATAATGGAAGGAAGGGCAGGCAACTGGTCGACTTCATTTAAATAAACAAATAAAAATAAGATAAACTCTCAGGAATAGATAAATAATAACAAAAAAATTGTAAAGTGGAGAAAGCGAGAGCGCGCGAATGCACTCAAGCAAACACAAACAGCACAGCACGATGAATTTTTTTTTAAAAATTGACAAAATAAATCAAAAATAAATCAAAAATAAAAATAAGTGGAAAATGCGAGAGTGCGCGAGCATACAGGAGCGTAGTAAAAAAAATAATAAATAGACAACTGGTCGACCTCATTAGAAATAAAAACCCAAAAGATTAGATAGACAAACAAACAAACACATAAATGTGGAAAGAAGGGTAGTGCGGGCAGGAGCAAAGGTAAACAGCAGACATCCTTAATCCTTATGTTACAAGGTCGACCTCAGAACTTTGTTCAGTTTGTCTCGGTGACGGATAATAGAAGGAAGGGCAGGCAACTGGTCGACTTCATTTAAATAAACAAATAAAAAATAAGATAAACTCTCAGGAATAGATAAATAATAACAAAAAATTGTAAAGTGGAGAAAGCGATAGCGCGAGATTGCACTCAAGCAAACACAAACAGCACAGCACGATGCGTTTTTTTTTTTAAATTGACAAAATAAATCAAAAATAAAAATAAGTGGAAAAGGCGAGAGTGCGCGAGCACACAGGAGCAAAGACAAGCAGCGCAGCTTGATGCGTAGTAAAAAAAATAATAAATAGACAACTGGTCGACCTCATTAGAAATAAAAACCCAAAAGATTAGATAGACAAACAAACAAACACATAAATGTGGAGAGAAGGGCAGTGCGCGCAGGAGCAAAGGTAAACAGCAGACAGACCTGAATCCTTATCTTTACAAGGTCGACCTCAGAACTTTGTTCAGTTTGTCTCGGTGACGGATAATGGAAGGAAGGGCAGGCAACTGGTCGACTTCATTTAAATAAACAAATAAAAAATAAGATAAACTCTCAGGAATAGATAAATAATAACAAAAAAATTGTAAAGTGGAGAAAGCGAGAGCGCGCGAATGCACTCAAGCAAACACAAACAGCACAGCACGATGCGTATTTTTTTTAAAAATTGACAAAATAAATAAAAAATAAATCAAAAATAAAAATAAGTGGAAAAGGCGAGAGTGCGCGAGCACACAGGAGCAAAGACAAGCAGCGCAGCTTGATGCGTAGTAAAAAAAATAATAAATAGACAACTGCTCGACCTCATTAGAAAAAAAAACCCAAAAGATTAGATAGACAAACAAACAAACACATAAATGTGGAGAGAAGGGCAGTGCGCGCAGGAGCAAAGGTAAACAGCAGACAGACCTGAATCCTTATCTTTACAAGGTCGACCTCAGAACTTTGTTCAGTTTGTCTCGGTGACGGATAATGGAAGGAAGGGCAAGCAACTGGTCGACTTCATTTAAATAAACAAATAAAAATAAGATAAACTCTCAGGAATAGATAAATAATAACAAAAAAATTGTAAAGTGGAGAAAGCGAGAGCGCGCGAATGCACTCAAGCAAACACAAACAGCACAGCACGATGCGTATTTTTTTTTAAAGTTGACAAAATAAATCAAAAATAAATCAAAAATAAAAATAAGTGGAAAAGGCGAGAGTGCGCGAGCACACAGGAGCAAAGACAAGCAGCGCAGCTTGATGTGTAGTAAAAAAAATAATAAATAGACAACTGGTCGACCTCATTAGAAATAAAAACCCAAAAGATTAGATAGACAAACAAACAAACACATAAATGTGGAGAGAAGGGCAGTGCGCGCAGGAGCAAAGGTAAACAGCAGACAGACCTGAATCCTTATCTTTACAAGGTCGACCTCAGAACTTTGTTCAGTTTTTCTCGGTGACGGGTAATGGAAGGAAGGGCAGGCAACTGGTCGACTTCATTTAAATAAACAAAGAAAAAATAAGATAAACTCTCAGGAATAGATAAATAATAACAAAAAAATTGTAAAGTGGAGAAAGCGAGAGCGCGCGAATGCACTCAAGCAAACACAAACAGCACAGCACGATGCATATTTTTTTTTGAAATTGACAAAATCTATCAAAAATAAATCAAAAATAAAAATAAGTGGAAAAGGCGAGAGTGCGCGAGCACACAGGAGCAAAGACAAGCAGCGCAGCTTGATGCGTAGTAAAAAAAATAATAAATAGACAACTGGTCGACCTCATTAGAAATAAAAACCCAAAAGATTAGATAGACAAACAAACAAACACATAAATGTGGAGAGAAGGGCAGTGCGCGCAGGAGCAAAGGTAAACAGCAGACAGACCTGAATCCTTATCTTTACAAGGTCGACCTCAGAACTTTGTACAGTTTGTCTCGGTGACGGATAATGGAAGGAAGGGCAGGCAACTGGTCGACTTCATTTAAATAAACAAATAAAAAATAAGATAAACTCTCAGGAATAGATAAATAATAACAAAAAAATTGTAAAGTGGAGAAAGCGAGAGCGCGCGAATGCACTCAAGCAAACACAAACAGCACAGCACGATGCGTATTTTTTTTTAAATTGACAAAATAAATCAAAATTAAATCAAAAATAAAAATAAGTGGAAAAGGCGAGAGTGCGCGAGCACACAGGAGCAAAGACAAGCAGCGCAGCTTGATGCGTAGTAAAAAAAATAATAAATAGACAACTGGTGGACCTCATTAGAAATAAAAACCCAAAAGATTAGATAGACAAACAAACAAACACATAAATGTGGAGAGAAGGGCAGTGCGGGCAGGAGCAAAGGTAAACAGCAGACAGACCTGGATCCTTATCTTTACAAGGTCGACCTCAGAACTTTGTTCAGTTTGTCTCGGAGACGGATAATGGAAGGAAGGGCAGGCAACTGGTCGACTTCATTTAAATAAACAAATAAAAAATAAGATAAACTCTCAGGAATAGATAAATAATAACAAAAAAATTCTAAAGTGGAGAAAGCGAGAGCGCGCGAATGCACTCAAGCAAACACAAACAGCACAGCACGATGCGTATTTTTTTAAAAAATTGACAAAATAAATCAAAAATAAATCAAAAATGAAAATAAGTGGAAAAGGCGAGAGTGCGCGAGCACACAGGAGCAAAGACAAGCAGCGCAGCTTGATGCGTAGTAAAAAAAATAATAAATAGACAACTGGTCGAACTCATTAGAAATAAAAACCCAAAAGATTAGATAGACAAACAAACAAACACATAAATGTGGAGAGAAGGGCAGTGCGCGTAGGAGCAAAGGTAAACAGCAGACAGACCTGAATCCTTATCTTTACAAGGTCGACCTCAGAACTTTGTTCAGTTTGTCTCGGTGACGGATAATGGAAGGAAGGGCAGGCAACTGGTCGACTTCATTTAAATAAACAAAAAATAAGATAAACTCTCAGGAATAGATAAATAATAACAAAAAAATTGTAAAGTGGAGAAAGGGAGACCGGGCGAATGCACTCAAGCAAACACAAACAGCACAGCACGATGCGTATTTTTTTTTAAAATTGACAAAATAAATCAAAAATAAATCAAAAATAAAAATAAGTGGAAAAGGCGAGAGTGCGCGAGCACACAGGAGCAAAGACAAGCAGCGCAGCTTGATGTGTAGTAAAAAAAATAATAAATAGACAACTGGTGACCTCATTAGAAATAAAAACCCAAAAGATTAGATAGACAAACAAACAAACACATAAATGTGGAGAGAAGGGCAGTGCGCGCAGGAGCAAAGGTAAACAGCAGACAGACCTGAATCCTTATCTTTACAAGGTCGACCTCAGAACTTTGTTCAGTTTGTCTCGGTGACGGATAATGGAAGGAAGGGCAGGCAACTGGTCGAATTCATTTAAATAAACAATTAAAAATAAGATAAACTCTCAGGAATAGATAAATAATAACAAAAAAATTGTAAAGTGGAGAAAGCGAGAGCGCGCGAATGCACTCAAGCAAACACAAACAGCACAGCACGATGAATTTTTTTTTAAAATTGACAAAATAAATCAAAAATAAATCAAAAATAAAAATAAGTGGAAAATGCGAGAGTGCGCGAGCATACAAGAGCAAAGACAAGCAGCACAGCTTGATGCGTAGTAAAAAAAATAATAAATAGACAACTGGTCGACCTCATTAGAAATAAAAACCCAAAAGATTAGATAGACAAACAAACAAACACATAAATGTGGAAAGAAGGGTAGTGCGGGCAGGAGCAAAGGTAAACAGCAGACATCCTTAATCCTTATGTTACAAGGTCGACCTCAGAACTTTGTTCAGTTTGTCTCGGTGACGGATAATAGAAGGAAGGGCAGGCAACTGGTCGACTTCATTTAAATAAACAAATAAAAAATAAGATAAACTCTCAGGAATAGATAAATAATAACAAAAAAATTGTAAAGTGGAGAAAGCGAGAGCGCGAGATTGCACTCAAGCAAACACAAACAGCACAGCACGATGCGGTTTTTTTTTTTAAATTGACAAAATAAATCAAAAATAAATCAAAAATAAAAATAAGTGGAAAAGGCGAGAGTGCGCGAGCACACAGGAGCAAAGACAAGCAGCGCAGCTTGATGCGTAGTAAAAAAAATAATAAATAGAGAACTGGTCGACCTCATTAGAAATAAAAACACAAAAGATTAGATAGACAAACAAACAAACACATAAATGTGGAGAGAAGGGCAGTGCGCGCAGGAGCAAAGGTAAACAGCAGACAGACCTGAATCCTTATCTTTACAAGGTCGACCTCAGAACTTTGTTCAGTTTGTTTTGGTGACGGATAATGGAAGGAAGGGCAGGCAACTGGTCGACTTCATTTAAATAAACAAATAAAAAATAAGATAAACTCTCAGGAATAGATAAATAATAACAAAAAATTGTAAAGTGGAGAAAGCGAGAGCGCGCGAATGCACTCAAGCAAACACAAACAGCACAGCACGATGCGTATTTTTTTTAAAATTGACAAAACAAATCAAAATTAAATCAAAAATAAAAATAAGTGGAAAAGGCGAGAGTGCGGGAGCACACACGAGCAAAGACAAGCAGCGCAGCTTGATGCGTAGTAAAAAAAATAATAAATAGACAACTGGTCGACCTCATTAGAAATAAAAACCCAAAAGATTAGATAGACAAACAAACAAACACATAAATGTGGAGAGAAGGGCAGTGCGCGCAGGAGCAAAGGTAAACAGCAGACAGACCTGAATCCTTATCTTTACAAGGTCGACCTCAGAACTTTGTTCAGTTTGTCTCGGTGACGGATAATGGAAGGAAGGGCAGGCAACTGGTCGACTTCATTTAAATAAACAAATAAAAAATAAGATAAACTCTCAGGAATAGATAAATAATAACAAAAAAATTGTAAAGTGGAGAAAGCGAGAGCGCGCGAATGCACTCAAGCAAACACAAACAGCACAGCACGATGCGTATTTTTTTTAAAAGTTGACAAAATAAATCAAAAATAAATCAAAAATAAAAATAAGTGGAAAAGGCGAGAGTGCGCGAGCACACAGGAGCAAAGACAAGCAGCGCAGCTTGATGCGTAGTAAAAAAAATAATAAATAGACAACTGGTCGACCTCATTAGAAATAAAAACCCAAAAGATTAGATAGACAAACAAACAAACACATAAATGTGGAGAGAAGGGCAGTGCGCGCAGGAGCAAAGGTAAACAGCAGACAGACCTGAATCCTTATCTTTACAAGGTCGACCTCAGAACTTTGTTCAGTTTGTCTCGGTGACGGATAATGGAAGGAAGGGCAGGCAACTGGTCGACTTCATTTAAATAAACAAATAAAAAATAAGATAAACTCTCAGGAATAGATAAATAATAACAAAAAATTGTAAAGTGGAGAAAGCGAGAGCGCGCGAATGCACTCAAGCAAACACAAACAGCACAGCACAATGCGTATTTTTTTTTAAAGTTGACAAAATAAATCAAAAATAAATCAAAAATAAAAATAAGTGGAAAAGGCGAGAGTGCGCGAGCACACAGGAGCAAAGACAAGCAGCGCAGCTTGATGCGTAGTAAAAAAAATAATAAATAGACAACTGGTCGACCTCATTAGAAATAAAAACCCAAAAGATTAGATAGACAAACAAACAAACACATAAATGTGGAGAGAAGGGCAGTGCGCGCAGGAGCAAAGGTAAACAGCAGACAGACCTGAATCCTTATCTTTACAAGGTCGACCTCAGAACTTTGTTCAGTTTGTCTCGGTGACGAATAATGGAAGGAAGGGCAGGCAACTGGTCGACTTCATTTAAATAAAGAAATAAAAAATAAGATAAACTCTCAGGAATAGATAAATAATAACAAAAAAATTGTAAAGTGGAGAAAGCGAGAGCGCGCGAATGCACTCAAGCAAACACAAACAGCACAGCACGATTCGTATTTTTTTAAAAAATTGACAAAATAAATCAAAAATAAATCAAAAATAAAAATAAGTGGAAAATGCGAGAGTGCGCGAGCACACAGGAGCAAAGACAAGCAGCGCAGCTTGATGCGTAGTAAAAAAAATAATAAATAGACAACTGCTCGACCTCATTAGAAAAAAAAACCCAAAAGATTAGATAGACAAACAAACAAACACATAAATGTGGAGAGAAGGGCAGTGCGCGCAGGAGCAAAGGTAAACAGCAGACAGACCTGAATCCTTATCTTTACAATGTCGACCTCAGAACTTTGTTCAGTTTGTCTCGGTGACGGATAATGGAAGGAAGGGCAGGCAACTGGTCGACTTCATTTAAATAAACAAATAAAAATAAGATAAACTCTCAGGAATAGATAAAAAATAACAAAAAAATTGTAAAGTGGAGAAAGCGAGAGCGCGCGAATGCACTCAAGCAAACACAAACAGCACATCACGATGAATTTTTTTTTAAAAATTGACAAAATAAATCAAAAATAAATCAAAAATAAAAATAAGTGGAAAATGCGAGAGTGCGCGAGCATACAGGAGCAAAGACAAGCAGGACGTCCTGATGCGTAGTAAAAAAAATAATAAATAGACAACTGGTCGACCTCATTAGAAATAAAAACCCAAAAGATTAGATAGACAAACAAACAAACACATAAATGTGGAAAGAAGGGTAGTGCGGGCAGGAGCAAAGGTAAACAGCAGACATCCTTAATCCTTATGTTACAAGGTCGACCTCAGAACTTTGTTCAGTTTGTCTCGGTGACGGATAATAGAAGGAAGGGCAGGCAACTGGTCGACTTCATTTAAATAAACAAATAAAAAATAAGATAAACTCTCAGGAATAGATAAATAATAACAAAAAAATTGTAAAGTGGAGAAAGCGAGAGCGCGCGAATGCACTCAAGCAAACACAAACAGCACAGCACGATGCGTATTTTTTTTAAAAGTTGACAAAATAAATCAAAAATAAATCAAAAATAAAAATAAGTGGAAAAGGCGAGAGTGCGCGAGCACACAGGAGCAAAGACAAGCAGCGCAGCTTGATGCGTAGTAAAAAAAATAATAAATAGACAACTGGTCGACCTCATTAGAAATAAAAACCCAAAAGATTAGATAGACAAACAAACAAACACATAAATGTGGAGAGAAGGGCAGTGCGCGCAGGAGCAAAGGTAAACAGCAGACAGACCTGAATCCTTATCTTTACAAGGTCGACCTCAGAACTTTGTTCAGTTTGTCTCGGTGACGGATAATGGAAGGAAGGGCAGGCAACTGGTCGACTTCATTTAAATAAACAAATAAAAAATAAGATAAACTCTCAGGAATAGATAAATAATAACAAAAAATTGTAAAGTGGAGAAAGCGAGAGCGCGCGAATGCACTCAAGCAAACACAAACAGCACAGCACGATGCGTATTTTTTTTTAAAGTTGACAAAATAAATCAAAAATAAATCAAAAATAAAAATAAGTGGAAAAGGCGAGAGTGCGCGAGCACACAGGAGCAAAGACAAGCAGCGCAGCTTGATGCGTAGTAAAAAAAATAATAAATAGACAACTGGTCGACCTCATTAGAAATAAAAACCCAAAAGATTAGATAGACAAACAAACAAACACATAAATGTGGAGAGAAGGGCAGTGCGCGCAGGAGCAAAGGTAAACAGCAGACAGACCTGAATCCTTATCTTTACAAGGTCGACCTCAGAACTTTGTTCAGTTTGTCTCGGTGACGAATAATGGAAGGAAGGGCAGGCAACTGGTCGACTTCATTTAAATAAAGAAATAAAAAATAAGATAAACTCTCAGGAATAGATAAATAATAACAAAAAATTGTAAAGTGGAGAAAGCGAGAGCGCGCGAATGCACTCAAGCAAACACAAACAGCACAGCACGATTCGTATTTTTTTAAAAAATTGACAAAATAAATCAAAAATAAATCAAAAATAAAAATAAGTGGAAAATGCGAGAGTGCGCGAGCACACAGGAGCAAAGACAAGCAGCGCAGCTTGATGCGTAGTAAAAAAAATAATAAATAGACAACTGCTCGACCTCATTAGAAAAAAAAACCCAAAAGATTAGATAGACAAACAAACAAACACATAAATGTGGAGAGAAGGGCAGTGCGCGCAGGAGCAAAGGTAAACAGCAGACAGACCTGAATCCTTATCTTTACAATGTCGACCTCAGAAATTTGTTCAGTTTGTCTCGGTGACGGATAATGGAAGGAAGGGCAGGCAACTGGTCGACTTCATTTAAATAAACAAATAAAAATAAGATAAACTCTCAGGAATAGATAAATAATAACAAAAAAATTGTAAAGTGGAGAAAGCGAGAGCGCGCGAATGCACTCAAGCAAACACAAAAAGCACATCACGATGAATTTTTTTTAAAAATTGACAAAATAAATCAAAAATAAATCAAAAATAAAAATAAGTGGAAAATGCGAGAGTGCGCGAGCATACAGGAGCAAAGACAAGCAGGACATCCTGATGCGTAGTAAAAAAAATAATAAATAGACAACTGGTCGACCTCATTAGAAATAAAAACCCAAAAGATTAGATAGACAAACAAACAAACACATAACTGTGGAAAGAAGGGTAGTGCGGGCAGGAGCAAAGGTAAACTGCAGACATCCTTAATCCTTATGTTACAAGGTCGACCTCAGAACTTTGTTCAGTTTGTCTCGGTGACGGATAATAGAAGGAAGGGCAGGCAACTGGTCGACTTCATTTAAATAAACAAATAAAAAATAAGATAAACTCTCAGGAATAGATAAATAATAACAAAAAAATTGTAAAGTGGAGAAAGCGATAGCGCGAGATTGCACTCAAGCAAACACAAACAGCACAGCACGATGCGTTTTTTTTTTTTAAATTGACAAAATATATCAAAAATAAAAATAAGTGGAAAAGGCGAGAGTGCGCGAGCACACAGGAGCAAAGACAAGCAGCGCAGCTTGATGCGTAGTAAAAAAAATAATAAATAGACAACTGGTCGACCTCATTAGAAATAAAAACCCAAAAGATTAGATAGACAAACAAACAAACACATAAATGTGGAGAGAAGGGCAGTGCGCGCAGGAGCAAAGGTAAACAGCAGACAGACCTGAATCCTTATCTTTACAAGGTCGACCTCAGAACTTTGTTCAGTTTGTCTCGGTGACGGATAATGGAAGGAAGGGCAGGCAACTGGTCGACTTCATTTAAATAAACAAATAAAAAATAAGATAAACTCTCAGGAATAGATAAATAATAACAAAAAAATTGTAAAGTGGAGAAAGCGAGAGCGCGCGAATGCACTCAAGCAAACACAAACAGCACAGCACGATGCGTATTTTTTTTAAAAGTTGACAAAATAAATCAAAAATAAATCAAAAATAAAAATAAGTGGAAAAGGCGAGAGTGCGCGAGCACACAGGAGCAAAGACAAGCAGCGCAGCTTGATGCGTAGTAAAAAAAATAATAAATAGACAACTGGTCGACCTCATTAGAAATAAAAACCCAAAAGATTAGATAGACAAACAAACAAACACATAAATGTGGAGAGAAGGGCAGTGCGCGCAGGAGCAAAGGTAAACAGCAGACAGACCTGAATCCTTATCTTTACAAGGTCGACCTCAGAACTTTGTTCAGTTTGTCTCGGTGACGGATAATGGAAGGAAGGGCAGGCAACTGGTCGACTTCATTTAAATAAACAAATAAAAAATAAGATAAACTCTCAGGAATAGATAAATAATAACAAAAAATTGTAAAGTGGAGAAAGCGAGAGCGCGCGAATGCACTCAAGCAAACACAAACAGCACAGCACGATGCGTATTTTTTTTTAAAGTTGACAAAATAAATCAAAAATAAATCAAAAATAAAAATAAGTGGAAAAGGCGAGAGTGCGCGAGCACACAGGAGCAAAGACAAGCAGCGCAGCTTGATGCGTAGTAAAAAAAATAATAAATAGACAACTGGTCGACCTCATTAGAAATAAAAACCCAAAAGATTAGATAGACAAACAAACAAACACATAAATGTGGAGAGAAGGGCAGTGCGCGCAGGAGCAAAGGTAAACAGCAGACAGACCTGAATCCTTATCTTTACAAGGTCGACCTCAGAACTTTGTTCAGTTTGTCTCGGTGACGAATAATGGAAGGAAGGGCAGGCAACTGGTCGACTTCATTTAAATAAAGAAATAAAAAATAAGATAAACTCTCAGGAATAGATAAATAATAACAAAAAAATTGTAAAGTGGAGAAAGCGAGAGCGCGCGAATGCACTCAAGCAAACACAAACAGCACAGCACGATTCGTATTTTTTTAAAAAATTGACAAAATAAATCAAAAATAAATCAAAAATAAAAATAAGTGGAAAATGCGAGAGTGCGCGAGCACACAGGAGCAAAGACAAGCAGCGCAGCTTGATGCGTAGTAAAAAAAATAATAAATAGACAACTGCTCGACCTCATTAGAAAAAAAAACCCAAAAGATTAGATAGACAAACAAACAAACACATAAATGTGGAGAGAAGGGCAGTGCGCGCAGGAGCAAAGGTAAACAGCAGACAGACCTGAATCCTTATCTTTACAATGTCGACCTCAGAAATTTGTTCAGTTTGTCTCGGTGACGGATAATGGAAGGAAGGGCAGGCAACTGGTCGACTTCATTTAAATAAACAAATAAAAATAAGATAAACTCTCAGGAATAGATAAATAATAACAAAAAAATTGTAAAGTGGAGAAAGCGAGAGCGCGCGAATGCACTCAAGCAAACACAAAAAGCACATCACGATGAATTTTTTTTTAAAAATTGACAAAATAAATCAAAAATAAATCAAAAATAAAAATAAGTGGAAAATGCGAGAGTGCGCGAGCATACAGGAGCAAAGACAAGCAGGACATCCTGATGCGTAGTAAAAAAAATAATAAATAGACAACTGGTCGACCTCATTAGAAATAAAAACCCAAAAGATTAGATAGACAAACAAACAAACACATAACTGTGGAAAGAAGGGTAGTGCGGGCAGGAGCAAAGGTAAACTGCAGACATCCTTAATCCTTATGTTACAAGGTCGACCTCAGAACTTTGTTCAGTTTGTCTCGGTGACGGATAATAGAAGGAAGGGCAGGCAACTGGTCGACTTCATTTAAATAAACAAATAAAAAATAAGATAAACTCTCAGGAATAGATAAATAATAACAAAAAAATTGTAAAGTGGAGAAAGCGATAGCGCGAGATTGCACTCAAGCAAACACAAACAGCACAGCACGATGCGTTTTTTTTTTTTTAAATTGACAAAATATATCAAAAATAAAAATAAGTGGAAAAGGCGAGAGTGCGCGAGCACACAGGAGCAAAGACAAGCAGCGCAGCTTGATGCGTAGTAAAAAAAATAATAAATAGACAACTGGTCGACCTCATTAGAAATAAAAACCCAAAAGATTAGATAGACAAACAAACAAACACATAAATGTGGAGAGAAGGGCAGTGCGCGCAGGAGCAAAGGTAAACAGCAGACAGACCTGAATCCTTATCTTTACAAGGTCGACCTCAGAACTTTGTTCAGTTTGTCTCGGTGACGGATAATGGAAGGAAGGGCAGGCAACTGGTCGACTTCATTTAAATAAACAAATAAAAAATAAGATAAACTCTCAGGAATAGATAAATAATAACAAAAAAATTGTAAAGTGGAGAAAGCGAGAGCGCGCGAATGCACTCAAGCAAACACAAACAGCACAGCACGATGCGTATTTTTTTTAAAAATTGACAAAATAAATAAAAAATAAATCAAAAATAAAAATAAGTGGAAAAGGCGAGAGTGCGCGAGCACACAGGAGCAAAGACAAGCAGCGCAGCTTGATGCGTAGTAAAAAAAATAATAAATAGACAACTGGTCGACCTCATTAGAAATAAAAACCCAAAAGATTAGATAGACAAACAAACAAACACATAAATGTGGAGAGAAGGGCAGTGCGCGCAGGAGCAAAGGTAAACAGCAGACAGACCTGAATCCTTATCTTTACAAGGTCGACCTCAGAACTTTGTTCAGTTTGTCTCGGTGACGGATAATGGAAGGAAGGGCAGGCAACTGGTCGACTTCATTTAAATAAACAAATAAAAAATAAGATAAACTCTCAGGAATAGATAAATAATAACAAAAAATTGTAAAGTGGAGAAAGCGAGAGCGCGCGAATGCACTCAAGCAAACACAAACAGCACAGCACGATGCGTATTTCTTTTTAAAGTTGACAAAATAAATCAAAAATAAATCAAAAATAAAAATAAGTGGAAAAGGCGAGAGTGCGCGAGCACACAGGAGCAAAGACAAGCAGCGCAGCTTGATGCGTAGTAAAAAAAATAATAAATAGACAACTGGTCGACCTCATTAGAAATAAAAACCCAAAAGATTAGATAGACAAACAAACAAACACATAAATGTGGAGAGAAGGGCAGTGCGCGCAGGAGCAAAGGTAAACAGCAGACAGACCTGAATCCTTATCTTTACAAGGTCGACCTCAGAACTTTGTTCAGTTTTTCTCGGTGACGGGTAATGGAAGGAAGGGCAGGCAACTGGTCGACTTCATTTAAATAAACAAAGAAAAAATAAGATAAACTCTCAGGAATAGATAAATAATAACAAAAAAATTGTAAAGTGGAGAAAGCGAGAGTGCGCGAATGCACTCAAGCAAACACAAACAGCACAGCACGATGCATATTTTTTTTTGAAATTGACAAAATCTATCAAAAATAAATCAAAAATAAAAATAAGTGGAAAAGGCGAGAGTGCGCGAGCACACAGGAGCAAAGACAAGCAGCGCAGCTTGATGCGTAGTAAAAAAAATAATAAATAGACAACTGGTCGACCTCATTAGAAATAAAAACCCAAAAGATTAGATAGACAAACAAACAAACACATAAATGTGGAGAGAAGGGCAGTGCGCGCAGGAGCAAAGGTAAACAGCAGACAGACCTGAATCCTTATCTTTACAAGGTCGACCTCAGAACTTTGTACAGTTTGTCTCGGTGACGGATAATGGAAGGAAGGGCAGGCAACTGGTCGACTTCATTTAAATAAACAAATAAAAAATAAGATAAACTCTCAGGAATAGATAAATAATAACAAAAAAATTGTAAAGTGGAGAAAGCGAGAGCGCGCGAATGCACTCAAGCAAACACAAACAGCACAGCACGATGCGTATTTTTTTTAAATTGACAAAATAAATCAAAAATAAATCAAAAATGCAAATAAGTGGAAAAGGCGAGAGTGCGCGAGCACACAGGAGCAAAGACAAGCAGCGCAGCTTGATGCGTAGTAAAAAAAATAATAAATAGACAACTGGTGGACCTCATTAGAAATAAAAACCCAAAAGATTAGATAGACAAACAAACAAACACATAAATGTGGAGAGAAGGGCAGTGCGGGCAGGAGCAAAGGTAAACAGCAGACAGACCTGGATCCTTATCTTTACAAGGTCGACCTCAGAACTTTGTTCAGTTTGTCTCGGAGACGGATAATGGAAGGAAGGGCAGGCAACTGGTCGACTTCATTTAAATAAACAAATAAAAAATAAGATAAACTCTCAGGAATAGATAAATAATAACAAAAAAATTGTAAAGTGGAGAAAGGGAGACCGGGCGAATGGACTCACGCAAACACAAACAGCACAGCACGATGCGTATTTTTTTTTAAAATTGACAAAATAAATCAAAAATAAATCAAAAATAAAAATAAGTGGAAAAGGCGAGAGTGCGCGAGCACACAGGAGCAAAGACAAGCAGCGCAGCTTGATGTGTAGTAAAAAAAATAATAAATAGACAACTGGTCGACCTCATTAGAAATAAAAACCCAAAAGATTAGATAGACAAACAAACAAACACATAAATGTGGAGAGAAGGGCAGTGCGCGCAGGAGCAAAGGTAAACAGCAGACAGACCTGAATCCTTATCTTTACAAGGTCGACCTCAGAACTTTGTTCAGTTTGTCTCGGTGACGGATAATGGAAGGAAGGGCAGGCAACTGGTCGAATTCATTTAAATAAACAAATAAAAATAAGATAAACTCTCAGGAATAGATAAATAATAACAAAAAAATTGTAAAGTGGAGAAAGCGAGGAGCGCGCGAATGCACTCAAGCAAACACAAACAGCACAGCACGATGAATTTTTTTTTTAAATTGACAAAATAAATCAAAAATAAATCAAAAATAAAAATAAGTGGAAAATGCGAGAGTGCGCGAGCATACAGGAGCAAAGACAAGCAGCACAGCTTGATGCGTAGTAAAAAAAATAATAAATAGACAACTGGTCGACCTCATTAGAAATAAAAACCCAAAAGATTAGATAGACAAACAAACAAACACATAAATGTGGAAAGAAGGGTAGTGCGGGCAGGAGCAAAGGTAAACAGCAGACATCCTTAATCCTTATGTTACAAGGTCGACCTCAGAACTTTGTTCAGTTTGTCTCGGTGACGGATAATAGAAGGAAGGGCAGGCAACTGGTCGACTTCATTTAAATAAACAAATAAAAAATAAGATAAACTCTCAGGAATAGATAAATAATAACAAAAAAATTGTAAAGTGGAGAAAGCGAGAGCGCGAGATTGCACTCAAGCAAACACAAACAGCACAGCACGATGCGGTTTTTTTTTTTAAATTGACAAAATAAATCAAAAATAAATCAAAAATAAAAATAAGTGGAAAAGGCGAGAGTGCGCGAGCACACAGGAGCAAAGACAAGCAGCGCAGCTTGATGCGTAGTAAAAAAAATAATAAATAGAGAACTGGTCGACCTCATTAGAAATAAAAACCCAAAAGATTAGATAGACAAACAAACACATAAATGTGGAGAGAAGGGCAGTGCGCGCAGGAGCAAAGGTAAACAGCAGACAGACCTGAATCCTTATCTTTACAATGTCGACCTCAGAACTTTGTTCAGTTTGTCTCGGTGACGGATAATGGAAGGAAGGGCAGGCAACTGGTCGACTTCATTTAAATAAACAAATAAAAAATAAGATAAACTCTCAGGAATAGATAAATAATAACAAAAAAATTGTAAAGTGGAGAAAGCGAGAGCGCGCGAATGCACTCAAGCAAACACAAACAGCACAGCACGATGCGTATTTTTTTTAAAATTGACAAAATAAATCAAAATTAAATCAAAAATAAAAATAAGTGGAAAAGGCGAGAGTGCGGGAGCACACACGAGCAAAGACAAGCAGCGCAGCTTGATGCGTAGTAAAAAAAATAATAAATAGACAACTGGTCGACCTCATTAGAAATAAAAACCCAAAAGATTAGATAGACAAACAAACAAACACATAAATGTGGAGAGAAGGGCAGTGCGCGCAGGAGCAAAGGTAAACAGCAGACAGACCTGAATCCTTATCTTTACAAGGTCGACCTCAGAACTTTGTTCAGTTTGTCTCGGTGACGGATAATGGAAGGAAGGGCAGGCAACTGGTCGACTTCATTTAAATAAACAAATAAAAAATAAGATAAACTCTCAGGAATAGATAAATAATAACAAAAAAATTGTAAAGTGGAGAAAGCGAGAGCGCGCGAATGCACTCAAGCAAACACAAACAGCACAGCACGATGCGTATTTTTTTTAAAAGTTGACAAAATAAATCAAAAATAAATCAAAAATAAAAATAAGTGGAAAAGGCGAGAGTGCGCGAGCACACAGGAGCAAAGACAAGCAGCGCAGCTTGATGCGTAGTAAAAAAAATAATAAATAGACAACTGGTCGACCTCATTAGAAATAAAAACCCAAAAGATTAGATAGACAAACAAACAAACACATAAATGTGGAGAGAAGGGCAGTGCGCGCAGGAGCAAAGGTAAACAGCAGACAGACCTGAATCCTTATCTTTACAAGGTCGACCTCAGAACTTTGTTCAGTTTGTCTCGGTGACGGATAATGGAAGGAAGGGCAGGCAACTGGTCGACTTCATTTAAATAAACAAATAAAAAATAAGATAAACTCTCAGGAATAGATAAATAATAACAAAAAATTGTAAAGTGGAGAAAGCGAGAGCGCGCGAATGCACTCAAGCAAACACAAACAGCACAGCACGATGCGTATTTTTTTTTAAAGTTGACAAAATAAATCAAAAATAAATCAAAAATAAAAATAAGTGGAAAAGGCGAGAGTGCGCGAGCACACAGGAGCAAAGACAAGCAGCGCAGCTTGATGTGTAGTAAAAAAAATAATAAATAGACAACTGGTCGACCTCATTAGAAATAAAACCCAAAAGATTAGATAGACAAACAAACAAACACATAAATGTGGAGAGAAGGGCAGTGCGCGCAGGAGCAAAGGTAAACAGCAGACAGACCTGAATCCTTATCTTTACAAGGTCGACCTCAGAACTTTGTTCAGTTTGTCTCGGTGACGGATAATGGAAGGAAGGGCAGGCAACTGGTCGAATTCATTTAAATAAACAAATAAAAATAAGATAAACTCTCAGGAATAGATAAATAATACCAAAAAATTGTAAAGTGGAGAAAGCGAGAGCGCGCGAATGCACTCAAGCAAACACAAACAGCACAGCACGATGAATTTTTTTTTTAAATTGACAAAATAAATCAAAAATAAAAATAAGTGGAAAATGCGAGAGTGCGCGAGCATACAGGAGCAAAGACAAGCAGCACAGCTTGATGCGTAGTAAAAAAAATAATAAATAGACAACTGGTCGACCTCATTAGAAATAAAAAACCCAAAAGATTAGATAGACAAACAAACAAACACATAAATGTGGAAAGAAGGGTAGTGCGGGCAGGAGCAAAGTAAACAGCAGACATCCTTAATCCTTATGTTACAAGGTCGACCTCAGAACTTTGTTCAGTTTTGTCTCGGTGACGGATAATAGAAGGAAGGGCAGGCAACTGGTCGACTTCATTTAAATAACAAATAAAAAAATAAGATAAACTCTCAGGAATAGATAAATAATAACAAAAAAATTGTAAAGTGGAGAAAGGGAGACCGGGCGAATGCACTCAAGCAAACACAAACAGCACAGCACGATGAATTTTTTTTTTAAATTGACAAAATAAATCAAAAATAAATCAAAAATAAAAATAAGTGGAAAATGCGAGAGTGCGCGAGCATACAGGAGCAAAGACAAGCAGCACAGCTTGATGCGTAGTAAAAAAAATAATAAATAGACAACTGGTCGACCTCATTAGAAATAAAAACCCAAAGATTAGATAGACAAACAAACAAACACATAATGTGGAAAGAAGGGTAGTGCGGGCAGGAGCAAAGGTAAACAGCAGACATCCTTAATCCTTATGTTACAAGGTCGACCTCAGAACTTTGTTCAGTTTGTCTCGGTGACGGATAATAGAAGGAAGGGCAGGCAACTGGTCGACTTCATTTAAATAAACAAATAAAAAATAAGATAAACTCTCAGGAATAGATAAATAATAACAAAAAAATTGTAAAGTGGAGAAAGCGAGAGCGCGAAGATTGCACTCAAGCAAACACAAACAGCACAGCACGATGCGGTTTTTTTTTTAAATTGACAAAATAAATCAAAAATAAATCAAAAATAAAAATAAGTGGAAAAGGCGAGAGTGCGCGAGCACACAGGAGCAAAGACAAGCAGCGCAGCTTGATGCGTAGTAAAAAAAATAATAAATAGAGAACTGGTCGACCTCATTAGAAATAAAAACCCAAAAGATTAGATAGACAAACAAACACATAAATGTGGAGAGAAGGGCAGTGCGCGCAGGAGCAAAGGTAAACAGCAGACAGACCTGAATCCTTATCTTTACAAGGTCGACCTCAGAACTTTGTTCAGTTTGTCTCGGTGACGGATAATGGAAGGAAGGGCAGGCAACTGGTCGACTTCATTTAAATAAACAAATAAAAAATAAGATAAACTCTCAGGAATAGATAAATAATAACAAAAAAATTGTAAAGTGGAGAAAGCGAGAGCGCGCGAATGCACTCAAGCAAACACAAACAGCACAGCACGATGCGTATTTTTTTTAAAATTGACAAAATAAATCAAAATTAAATCAAAAATAAAAATAAGTGGAAAAGGCGAGAGTGCGGGAGCACACACGAGCAAAGACAAGCAGCGCAGCTTGATGCGTAGTAAAAAAAATAATAAATAGACAACTGGTCGACCTCATTAGAAATAAAAACCCAAAAGATTAGATAGACAAACAAACAAACACATAAATGTGGAGAGAAGGGCAGTGCGCGCAGGAGCAAAGGTAAACAGCAGACAGACCTGAATCCTTATCTTTACAAGGTCGACCTCAGAACTTTGTTCAGTTTGTCTCGGTGACGGATAATGGAAGGAAGGGCAGGCAACTGGTCGACTTCATTTAAATAAACAAATAAAAAATAAGATAAACTCTCAGGAATAGATAAATAATAACAAAAAAATTGTAAAGTGGAGAAAGCGAGAGCGCGCGAATGCACTCAAGCAAACACAACCAGCACAGCACGATGCGTATTTTTTTTAAAAGTTGACAAAATAAATCAAAAATAAAACAAAAATAAAAATAAGTGGAAAAGGCGAGAGTGCGCGAGCACACAGGAGCAAAGACAAGCAGCGCAGCTTAATGCGTAGTAAAAAAAATAATAAATAGACAACTGGTCGACCTCATTAGAAATAAAAACCCAAAAGATTAGATAGACAAACAAACAAACACATAAATGTGGAGAGAAGGGCAGTGCGCGCAGGAGCAAAGGTAAACAGCAGACAGACCTGAATCCTTATCTTTACAAGGTCGACCTCAGAACTTTGTTCAGTTTGTCTCGGTGACGGATTATGGAAGGAAGGGCAGGCAAGCTGGTCGACTTCATTTAAATAAACAAATAAAAAATAAGATAAACTCTCAGGAATAGATAAATAATAACAAAAAATTGTAAAGTGGAGAAAGCGAGAGCGCGCGAATGCACTCAAGCAACACAAACAGCACAGCACGATGCGTATTTTTTTTTAAAGTTGACAAAATAAATCAAAAATAAATCAAAAATAAAAATAAGTGGAAAAGGCGAGAGTGCGCGAGCACACAGGAGCAAAGACAAGCAGCGCAGCTTGATGTGTAGTAAAAAAAATAAATAGACAACTGGTCGACCTCATTAGAAATAAAAACCCAAAAGATTATAGACAAACAAACAAACACATAAATGTGGAGAGAAGGGCAGTGCGCGCAGGAGCAAAGGTAAACAGCAGACAGACCTGAATCCTTATCTTTACAAGGTCGACCTCAGAACTTTGTTCAGTTTGTCTCGGTGACGGATAATGGAAGGAAGGGCAGGCAACTAATCGAATTCATTTAAATAAACAAATAAAATAAGATAAACTCTCAGGAATAGATAAATAATAACAAAAAAATTGTAAAGTGGAGAAAGCGAGAGCGCGCGAATGCACTCAAGCAAACACAAACAGCACAGCACGATGAATTTTTTTTTAAAATTGACAAAATAATCAAAAATAAATCAAAAATAAAAATAAGTGGAAAATGTGAGAGTGCGCGAGCATACAGGAGCAAAGACAAGCAGCACAGCTTGATGCGTAGTAAAAAAAATAATAAATAGACAACTGGTCGACCTCATTAGAAATAAAAACCCAAAAGATTAGATAGACAAACAAACAAACACATAAATGTGGAAAGAAGGGTAGTGCGGGCAGGAGCAAAGTAAACAGCAGACATCCTTAATCCTTATGTTACAAGGTCGACCTCAGAACTTTGTTCAGTTTGTCTCGGTGACGGATAATAGAAGGAAGGGCAGGCAACTGGTCGACTTCATTTAAATAAACAAATAAAAAATAAGATAAACTCTCAGGAATAGATAAATAATAACAAAAAAAATGTAAAAGTGGAGAAAGCGAGGAGCGCGAGATTGCACTCAAGCAAACACAAACAGCACAGCACGATGCGGTTTTTTTTTTTTTAAATTGACAAAATAAATCAAAAATAAATCAAAAATAAAAATAAGTGGAAAAGGCGAGAGGTGCGCGAGCACACAGGAGCAAAGACAAGCAGCGCAGCTTGATGCGTAGTAAAAAAAATAATAAATAGACATCTGGTCGACCTCATTAGAAATAAAAACACAAAAGATTAGATAGACAAACAAACAAACACATAAATGTGGAGAGAAGGGCAGTGCGCGCAGGAGCAAAGGTAAACAGCAGACAGACCTGAATCCTTATCTTTACAAGGTCGACCTCAGAACTTGGTTCAGTTTGTCTCGGTGACGGATAATGGAAGGAAGGGCAGGCAACTGGTCGACTTCATTTAAATAAACAAATAAAAAATAAGATAAACTCTCAGGAATAGATAAATAATAACAAAAAAATTGTAAAGTGGAGAAAGCGAGAGCGCGCGAATGCACTCAAGCATACACAAACAGCACAGCACGATGCGTATTTTTTTTAAAAATTGACAAAATAAATAAAAAATAAATCAAAAATAAAAATAAGTGGAAAAGGCGAGAGTGCGCGAGCACACAGGAGCAAAGACAAGCAGCGCAGCTTGATGCGTAGTAAAAAAAATAATAAATAGACAACTGGTCGACCTCATTAGAAATAAAAACCCAAAAGATTAGATAGACAAACAAACAAACACATAAATGTGGAGAGAAGGGCAGTGCGCGCAGGAGCAAAGGTAAACAGCAGACAGACCTGAATCCTTATCTTTACAAGGTCGACCTCAGAACTTTGTTCAGTTTGTCTCGGTGACGGATAATGGAAGAAGGGCAGGCAACTGGTCGACTTCATTTAAATAAACAAATAAAAAATAAGATAAACTCTCAGGAATAGATAAATAATAACAAAAAATTGTAAAGTGGAGAAAGCGGAGAGCGCGCGAATGCACTCAAGCAAACACAAACAGCACAGCACGATGCGTATTTCTTTTTAAAGTTGACAAAATAAATCAAAAATAAATCAAAAATAAAAATAAGTGGAAAAGGCGAGAGTGCGCGAGCACACAGGAGCAAAGACAAGCAGCGCAGCTTGATGCGTAGTAAAAAAAATAATAAATAGACAACTGGTCGACCTCATTAGAAATAAAAACCCAAAAGATTAGATAGACAAACAAACAAACACATAAATGTGGAGAGAAGGGCAGTGCGCGCAGGAGCAAAGGTAAACAGCAGACAGACCTGAATCCTTATCTTTACAAGGTCGACCTCAGAACTTTGTTCAGTTTTTCTCGGTGACGGGTAATGGAAGGAAGGGCAGGCAACTGGTCGACTTCATTTAAATAAACAAATAAAAAATAAGATCAACTCTCAGGAATAGATAAATAATAACAAAAAAATTGTAAAGTGGAGAAAGCGAGGAGCGCGAATGCACTCAAGCAAACACAAACAGCACAGCACGATGCGTATTTTTTTTTTAAAGTTGACAAAATAAATAAAAAATAAATCAAAAATAAAAATAAGTGGAAAAGGCGAGAGGTGCGCGAGCACACAGGAGCAAAGACAAGCAGCGCAGCTTGATGCGTAGTAAAAAAATAATAAATAGACAACTGGTCGACCTCATTAGAAATAAAAACCCAAAAGATTAGATAGACAAACAAACTAACACATAAATGTGGAGAGAAGGGCAGTGCGCGCAGGAGCAAAGGTAAACAGCAGACAGACCTGAATCCTTATCTTTACAAGGTCGACCTCAGAACTTTGTTCAGTTTGTCTCGGTGACGGATAATAGAAGGAAGTGCAGGCAACTGGTCGACTTCATTTAAATAAACAAATAAAAAATAAGATAAACTCTCAGGAATAGATAAATAATAACAAAAAAATTGTAAAGTGGAGAAAGCGAGAGCGCGCGAATGCACTCAAGCAAACACAAACAGCACAGCACGATGCGTATTTTTTTTAAAATTGACAAAATAAATCAAAATTAAATCAAAAATAAAAATAAGTGGAAAAGGCGAGAGTGCGGGAGCACACACGAGCAAAGACAAGCAGCGCAGCTTGATGCGTAGTAAAAAAAAATAATAAATAGACAACTGGTCGACCTCATTAGAAATAAAAACCCAAAAGATTAGATAGACAAACAAACAAACACATAAATGTGGAGAGAAGGGCAGTGCGCGCAGGAGCAAAGGTAAACAGCAGACAGACCTGAATCCTTATCTTTACAAGGTCGACCTCAGAACTTTGTTCAGTTTGTCTCGGTGGCGGATAATGGAAGGAAGGGCAGGCAACTGGTCGACTTCATTTAAATAAACAAATAAAAAATAAGATAAACTCTCAGGAATAGATAAATAATAACAAAAAAATTGTAAAGTGGAGAAAGCGAGAGCGCGCGAATGCACTCAAGCAAACACAAACAGCACAGCACGATGCGTATTTTTTTTAAAAGTTGACAAAAT
>NW_025956638.1:0-43011 GCF_023159225.1 Perognathus longimembris pacificus
TAGGTAACCATACCAGGAAGTTTAATTTATTAAGCTACTGCTTTTCTTAATCTCAGTGGAGATATTTACAGATATACAGCTAACTACGCAGCATGTTCATGTCGTTCTAAATGAGCTTTTATCTCTCTCCCCTCACCACAAAATCAGATTCTTTCTGAGGAGTTCCCAGTACATTATCCTTTCCCCTGTGTAATTACCTTATCGAGCTCCAGCTGTTTTTATTCTCAGAAGTTTACTCCTGATATACAGCTGCCTTCCCCCTTCGTAAGTGCAGGTTCTAAATGAGCTTTTTTCTCTGTTCCCTCACCACAAATCCAGATTCTTTAGGGAGTTCCCGTACAGTAACCATACCAGGAAATACTTAATTTATTAAGCTACTGCTTTTCTTAATCTCAGTGGAGATATTTACTGATAAACAGCTACCTACGCAGCCCTGTTCATGTCGTTCCTAAATGAGCTTTTTTCTCTGTTCCCTCACCACAATCCAGATTCTTTTGGGGAGTTACCAGTACAGTATCCATACCAGGAAGTACTTAATTTATTAAGCTACTGCTTTTCTTAATCTCAGTGGAGAATTTACTGATAAACAGCTACCTACGCAGCATGTTCATGTCGTTCTAAATGAGCTTTTATCTCTCTCCCCTCACCACAAATCAGATTCTTCTGAGGAGTTCCCAGTACATTATCCTTTCCCCTGTGTAATTACCTTAACAAGCTCCAGCTGTTTTTATTCTCAGAAGGTTTACTCCCTGATATACAGCTGCCTACCCTTCGTAAGTGCAGGTCCTAAATGAGCTTTTTTCTCTGTTCCCTCACCAGAATCCAGATTCTTTTGGGGAGTTACCAGTACAGTAACCATACCAGGAAGTACTTAATTTATTAAGCTACTGCTTTTCTTAATCTCAGTGGAGATATTTACTGATAAACAGCTACCTACGCAGCATGTTCATGTCGTTCCTAAATGAGCTTTTATCTCTCTCCCCTCACCACAAATCAGATTCTCTGAGGAGTTCCCAGTACATTATCCTTTCCCCTGTATAATTACCTTAACAAGCTCCAGCTGTTTTTATTCTCTGAATTTTACTCCCTGATATACAGCTGCCTACCCCCTTCGTAAGTGCAGGTCTTAAATGAGCTTTTTT
This sequence comes from Perognathus longimembris pacificus, assembly GCF_023159225.1. Taxonomy (NCBI): domain Eukaryota; kingdom Metazoa; phylum Chordata; class Mammalia; order Rodentia; family Heteromyidae; genus Perognathus; species Perognathus longimembris. The sequence goes on from NW_025956638.1 coordinate 1,143, forward strand.
CTCTGTTCCCTCACCACAAATCCAGATTCTTTTGGGGAGTTACCAGTACAGTAACCATACCAGGAAGTACTTAATTTATTAATCTACTGCTTTTCTTAATCTCAGTGGAGATATTTACTGATAAACAGCTACCTATGCAGCATGTTCATGTCGTTCCTAAATGAGCTTTTATCTCTCTCCCCTCACCACAAATCAGATTCTTCTGAGGAGTTCCCAGTACATTATCCTTTACCCGGTGTAATTACCTTAACAAGCTCCAGCTGTTTTTATTCTCAGAAGGTTTACTCCCTGATATACAGCTGCCTACCCCCTTCGTAATGCAGGTCCTAAATGAGCTTTTTTCTCTGTTCCTCACCACAATCCAGATTCTTTTGGGAGTTACCAGTACAGTAACCATACCAGGAAGTACTTAATTTATTAAGCTACTGCTTTTCTAATCTCAGTGGAGATATTTACTGATAAACAGCTACCTATGCAGAATGTTCATGTCGTTCCTAAATGAGCTTTTATCTCTCTCCCCTCACCACAAATCAGATTCTTCTGAGAGTTCCCAGTACATTATCCTTTCCCCTGTGTAATTACCTTAACAAGCTCCAGCTGTTTTTATTCTCAGAAGGTTTAGTCCTGATATACAGCTGCCTACCCCCTTCGTAAGTGCAGGTCCTAAATGAGCTTTTTTCTCTTTCCCTCACCACAATCCAGATTCTTTTTGGGAGTTACCAGTACAGTAACCTACCAGGAAATACTTAATTTATTAAGCTACTGCTTTTCTTAATCTCAGTGGAGATATTTACTGATAAACAGCTACCTACGCAGATGTTCATGTCGTTCCTAAATGAGCTTTTATCTCTCTCCCCTCACCACAAATCAGATTCTTCTGAGGAGTTCCCAGTACATTATCCTTTCCCCTGTGTAATTACCTTAACAAGCTCCAGCTGTTTTTATTCTCAGAAGGTTTACTCCCCTGATATACAGCTGCCTACCCCCTTCGTAAGTGCAGGTCCTAAATGAGCTTTTTTCTCTGTTCCCCTCACCACAATCCAGATTCTTTGGGGAGTTACCAGTACAGTAACCATACCAGGAAGTACTTAATTTATTAACTACTGCTTTTCTTAATCTCAGTGGAGATATTTACTGATAAACAGCTACCTACGCAGCATGTTCATGTCGTTCCTATATGAGCTTTTATCTCTCTCCCCTCACCACAAATCAGATTCTTCTGAGGAGTTCCCAGTACATTATCCTTTCCCCTGTGTAATTACCTTAACAAGCTCCAGCTGTTTTTATTCTCAGAAGGTTTACTCCCTGATATACAGCTGCCTACCCCCTTCATAAGTGCAGGTCTTAAATGAGCTTTTTTCTCTGTTCCCTCACCACAATCCAGATTCTTTTGGGAGTTACCAGTACAGTAACCATACCAGGAAGTACTTAATTTATTAAGCTACTGCTTTTCTTAATCTCAGTGGAGATATTTACTGATAAACAGCTACCTACGCAGCATGTTCATGTCGTTCTAAATGAGCTTTTATCTCTCTCCCCTCACCACAAATCAGATTCTTCTGAGAGTTCCCAGTACATTATCCTTTCCCCTGTGTAATTACCATAACAAGCTCCAGCTGTTTTTATTCTCAGAAGTTTTACTCCCTGATATACAGCTGCCTACCCCCTTCGTAAGTGCAGGTCCTAAATGAGCTTTTTTCTCTGTTCCCTCACCACAATCCAGATTCTTTTGGGGAGTTACCAGTACAGTAACCATACCAGGAAGTACTTAATTTATTAAGCTACTGCTTTTCTTAATCTCAGTGGAGAAATTTACTGATAAACAGCTACCTACGCAGCATGTTCATGTCGTTCCTAAATGAGCTTTTATCTCTCTCCCCTCACCACAAATCAGATTCTTCTGAGGAGTTCCCAGTACATTATCCTTTCCCCTGTGTAATTACCTTAACAAGCTCCAGCTGTTTTTATTCTCAGAAGGTTTACTCCCTGATATACAGCTGCCTACCCCCTTCGTAAGTGCAGGTCCTAAATGAGCTTTTTTCTCTGTTCCCTCACCACAATCCAGATTCTTTTGGGGAGTTACCAGTACAGTAACCATACCAGGAAGTACTTAATTTATTAAGCTACTGCTTTTCTTAATCTCAGTGGAGATATTTACTGATAAACAGCTACCTACGCAGCATGTTCATGTCGTTCCTAAATGAGCTTTTATCTCTCTCCCCTCACCACAAATCAGATTCTTCTGAGGAGTTCCCAGTACATTATCCTTTCCCCTGTGTAATTACCTTAACAAGCTCCAGCTGTTTTTATTCTCAGAAGGTTTACTCCCTGATATACAGCTGCCTACCCCCTTCGTAAGTGCAGGTCCTAAATGAGCTTTTTTCTCTGTTCCCTCACCACAATCCAGATTCTTTTGGGGAGTTACCAGTACAGTAACCATACCAGGAAGTACTTAATTTATTAAGCTACTGCTTTTCTTAATCTCAGTGGAGATATTTACTGATAAACAGCTACCTACGCAGCATGTTCATGTCGTTCTAAATGAGCTTTTATCTCTCTCCCCTCACCACAAATCAGATTCTTCTGAGGAGTTCCCAGTACATTATCCTTTCCCCTGTGTAATTACCTTAACAAGCTCCAGCTGTTTTTATTCTCAGAAGGTTTACTCCCTGATATACAGCTGCCTACCCCCTTCGTAAGTGCAGGTCCTAAATGAGCTTTTTTCTCTGTTCCCTCACCACAATCCAGATTCTTTTGGGGTGTTACCAGTACGGTAACCATACCAGGAAGTACTTAATTTATTAAGCTACTGCTTTTCTTAATCTCAGTGGAGATATTTACTGATAAACAGCTACTACGCAGCATGTTCATGTCGTTCCTAAATGAGCTTTTATCTCTCTCCCCTCACAAAATCAGACTTTCTGAGGAGTTCCCAGTACATTATCCTTTCCCCTGTGTAATTACCTTAACGAACTCCAGCTGTTTTTATTCTCAGAAGTTTTACTCCCTGATATACAGCTGCCTACCCCCTTCGTAAGTGCAGGTTCCTAAATGAGCTTTTTTCTCTGTTCCCTCACCACAGTCCAGATTCTTTAGGGGAGTTACCCGTACAGTAACCATACCAGGAAATACTTAATTTATTAAGCTACTGCTTTTCTTAATCTCAGTGGAGATATTTACTGATAAACAGCTACCTACGCAGCATGTTCATGTCGTTCCTAAATGAGCTTTTTTCTCTGTTCCCTCACCACAATCCAGATTCTTTTGGGGAGTTACCAGTACAGTATCCATACCAGGAAGTACTTAATTTATTAAGCTACTGCTTTTCTTAATCTCAGTGGAGAATTTACTGATAAACAGCTACCTACGCAGCATGTGCATGTCGTTACTAAATGAGCTTTTATCTCTCTCCCCTCATCACAAATCAGATTCTTCTGAGGAGTTCCCAGTACATTATCCTTTCCCCTGTGTAATTACCTTAACAAGCTCCAGCTGTTTTTATTCTCAGAAGGTTTACTCCCTGATATACAGCTGCCTAACCCTTCGTAGTGCAGGTCCTAAATGAGCTTTTTCTCTGTTCCCTCACCACAATCCAGATTCTTTTGGGGAGTTACCAGTAAGTAACCATACCAGGAAGTACTTAATTTATTAAGCTACTGCTTTTCTTAATCTCAGTGGAGATATTTACTGATAAACAGCTACCTACGCAGCATGTTTATGTCGTTCCTAAATGAGCTTTTATCTCTCTCCCCTCACACAAATCAGATTCTCTGAGGAGTTCCCAGTACATTATCCTTTCCCCTGTGTAATTACCTTAACAAGCTCCAGCTGTTTTTATTCTCAGAATTTTACTCCCTGATATACAGCTGCCTACCCCCTTCGTAAGTGCAGGTCCTAAATGAGCTTTTTTCTCTGTTCCCTCACCACAATCCAGATTCTTTTGGGGAGTTACAGTACAGTAACCATACAGGAAGTACTTAATTTATTAAGCTACTGCTTTTCTTAATCTCAGTGGAGATATTTACTGATAAACAGCTACCTACGCAGCATGTTCATGTCGTTCCTAAATGAGCTTTTATCTCTCTCCCCTCACCACAAATCAGATTCTTCTGAGGAGTTCCCAGTACATTATCCTTTCCCCGGTGTAATTACCTTAACAAGCTCCAGCTGTTTTTATTCTCAGAAGGTTTACTCCCTGATATACAGCTGCCTACCCCTTCGTAATGCAGGTCCTAAATGAGCTTTTTTCTCTGTTCCCTCACCACAATCCAGATTCTTTTGGGGAGTTACCAGTACAGTAACCATACCAGGAAGTACTTAATTTATTAAGCTACTGCTTTTCTTAATCTCAGTGGAGATATTTACTGATAAACAGCTACGTATGCAGAATGTTCATGTCGTTCCTAAATGAGCTTTTATCTCTCTCCCCTCACCACAAATCAGATTCTTCTGATGGAGTTCCCAGTACATTATCCTTTCCCCTGTGTAATTACCTTAACAAGCTCCAGCTGTTTTTATTCTCAGAACGTTTACTCCCTGATATACAGCTGCCTACCCCCTTCGTAAGTGCAGGTCCTAAATGAGCTTTTTTCTCTGTTCCCTCACCACAGTCCAGATTCTTTTGGGGAGTTACCCGTACAGTAACCATACCAGGAAGTACTTAATTTATTAAGCTACTGCTTTTCTTAATCTCAGTGGAGAAATTTACTGATAAACAGCTACCTACGCAGCATGTTCATGTCGTTCCTAAATGAGCTTTTATCTCTCTCCCTCACCACAAATCAGATTCTTCTGAGGAGTTCCCAGTACATTATCCTTTCCCCTGTGTAATTACCTTAACAAGCTCCAGCTGTTTTTATTCTCGGAATTTTACTCCCTGATATACAGCTGCCTACCCTTCGTAAGTGCAGTTCCTAAATGAGCTTTTTTCTCTGTTCCCTCACCACAAATCCAGATTCTTTAGGGGAGTTACCCGTACAGTAACCATACCAGGAAATACTTAATTCATTAAGCTACTGCTTTTCTTAATCTCATTGGAGATATTTACTGATAAACAGCTACCTACGCAGCATGTTCATGTCGTTCCTAAATGAGCTTTTTTCTCTGTTCCCTCACCACAATCCAGATTCTTTTGGGGAGTTACCAGTACAGTATCCATACCAGGAAGTACTTAATTTATTAAGCTACTGCTTTTCTTAATCTCAGTGGAGATATTTACTGATAAACAGCTACCTACGCAGCATGTGCATGTCGTTCCTAAATGAGCTTTTATCTCTCTCCCCTCATCACAAATCAGATTCTTCTGAGGAGTTCCCAGTACATTATCCTTTCACCTGTGTAATTACCTTAACAAGATCCAGCTGTTTTTATTCTCAGAAGGTTTACTCCCTGATATACAGCTGCCTACCCCCTTCGTAAGTGCAGGTCCTAAATGAGCTTTTTTCTCTGTTCCCTCACCACAATCCAGATTCTTTTGGGGAGTTACGAGTAAAGTAACCATACCAGGAAGTACTTAATTTATTAAGCCACTGCTTTTCTTAATCTCAGTGGAGATATTTACTGATAAACAGCTACCTACGCAGCATGTTTATGTCGTTCATAAATGAGCTTTTATCTCTCTCCCCTCACAAAAATCAGATTCTCTGAGGAGTTCCCAGTACATTATCCTTTCCCCTGTGTAATTACCTTAACAAGCTCCAGCTGTTTTTATTCTCAGAAGGTTTACTCCCTGATATACAGCTGCCTACCCCCTTCGTAAGTGCAGTTCCTAAATGAGCTTTTTTCTCTGTTCCCTCACCAAAATCCAGATTCTTTTGGGGAGTTACCAGTACAGTAACCATACCAGGAAGTACTTAATTTATTAAGCTACTGCTTTTCTTAATCTCAGTGGAGATATTTACTGATAAACAGCTACCTATGCAGCATGTTCATGTCGTTCCTAAATGAGCTTTTATCTCTCTCCCCTCACCACAAATCAGACTCTTCTGAGGAGTTCCCAGTACATTATCCTTTCCCCTGGTGTAATTACCTTAACAAGCTCCAGCTGATTTATTCTCAGAAGTTTACTCCCTGATATACAGCTGCCTTCCCCCTTCGTAATTGCAGGTCCTAAATGAGCTTTTTTCTCTGTTCCCTCACCACAATCCAGATTCTTTTGGGGAGTTACCAGTACAGTAACCATACCAGGAAGTACTTAATTTATTAAGCTACTGCTTTTCTTAATCTCAGTGGAGATATTTACTGATAAACAGCTACCTACGCAGCCTGTTCATGTCGTTCCTAAATGAGCTTTTATCTCTCTCCCCTCACCACAAATCAGATTCTTCTGAGGAGTTCCCAGTACATTATCCTTTCCCCTGTGTAATTACCTTAACAAGCTCCAGCTGTTTTTATTCTCAGAAGGTTTACTCCCTGATATACAGCTGCCTATCCACTTCGTAAGTGCAGTTCATAAATGAGCTTTTTCTCTGTTCCCTCACCACAATCCAGATTCTTTTGGGGAGTACCAGTACAGTAACCATACCAGGAAGTACTTAATTTATTAAGCCACTGCTTTTCTTAATCTCAGTGGAGATATTTACTGATAAACAGCTACCTACGCAGCATGTTTATGTCGTTCATAAATGAGCTTTTATCTCTCTCCCCTCACAAAAATCAGATTCTCTGAGGAGTTCCCAGTACATTATCCTTTCCCCTGTGTAATTACCTTATCAAGCTCCAGCTGTTTTTATTCTCAGAAGGTTTACTCCCTGATATACAGCTGCCTACCCCCTTCGTAAGTGCAGGTCCTAAATGAGCTTTTTTCTCTGTTCCCTCACCACAATCCAGATTCTTTTGGGGAGTTACCAGTACGGTAACCATACCAGGAAGTACTTAATTTATTAAACTACTGCTTTTCTTAATCTCAGTGGAGATATTTACAGATATACAGCTAACTACGCAGCATGTTCATGTCGTTCCTAAATGAGCTTTTATGTCTCTCCCCTCACCACAAATCAGATTCTTTCTGAGGAGTTCCCAGTACATTATCCTTTCCCCTGTGTAATTACCTTAACGAGCTCCAGCTGTTTTTATTCTCAGAAGTTTTACTCCCTGATATACAGCTGCCTACCCCCTTCGTAAGTGCAGGTTCTAAATGAGCTTTTTTCTCTGTTCCCTCACCACAATCCAGATTCTTTAGGGGAGTTACCCGTACAGTAACCATACCAGGAAATACTTAATTTATTAAGCTACTGCTTTTCTTAATCTCAGTGGAGATATTTACTGATAAACAGCTACCTACGCAGCATGTTCATGTCGTTCCTAAATGAGCTTTTTTCTCTGTTCCCCTCACCACAATCCAGATTCTTTTGGGGAGTTACCAGTACAGTATCCATACCAGGAAGTACTTAATTTATTAAGCTACTGCTTTTCTTAATCTCAGTGGAGAAATTTACTGATAAACAGCTACCTACGCAGCATGTGCATGTCGTTACTAAATGAGCTTTTATCTCTCTCCCCTCATCACAAATCAGATTCTTCTGAGGATTTCCCAGTACATTATCCTTTCCCCTGTGTAATTACCTTAACAAGCTCCAGCTGTTTTTATTCTCAGAAGGTTTACTCCCTGATATACAGCTGCCTACCCTTCGTAAGTGCAGGTCCTAAATGAGCTTTTTTCTCTGTTCCCTCACCAGAATCCAGATTCTTTTGGGGAGTTACGAGTACAAGTAACCATACCAGGAAGTACTTAATTTATTAAGCCACTGCTTTTCTTAATCTCAGTGGAGATATTTACTGATAAACAGCTACCTACGCAGCATGTTTATGTCGTTCATAAATGAGCTTTTATCTCTCTCCCCTCACACAAAATCAGATTCTCTGAGGAGTTCCCAGTACATTATCCTTTCCCCTGTGTAATTACCTTAACAAGCTCCAGCTGTTTTTATTCTCAGAATTTTACTCCCTGATATACAGCTGCCTACCCCCTTCGTAAGTGCAGGTCCTAAATGAGCTTTTTTCTCTGTTCCCTCACCAAAATCCAGATTCTTTTGGGGAGTTACAGTACAGTAACCATACCAGGAAGTACTTAATTTATTAATCTACTGCTTTTCTTAATCTCAGTGGAGATATTTACTGATAAACAGCTACCTACGCAGCATGTTCATGTCTTCCTAAATGAGCTTTTATCTCTCTCCCCTCACCACAAATCAGATTCTTCTGAGGAGTTCCCAGTACATTATCCTTTCCCCGGTGTAATTACCTTAACAAGCTCCAGCTGTTTTTATTCTCAGAAGGTTTACTCCCTGATATACAGCTGCCTACCCCCTTCGTAATGCAGGTCCTAAATGAGCTTTTTTCTCTGTTCCCTCACCACAATCCAGATTCTTTTGGGGAGTTACCAGTACAGTAACCATACCAGGAAGTACTTAATTTATTAAGCTACTGCTTTTCTTAATCTCAGTGGAGATATTTACTGATAAACAGCTACCTATGCAGAATGTTCATGTCGTTCCTAAATGAGCTTTTATCTCTCTCCCCTCACCACAAATCAGATTCTTCTGAGAGTTCCCAGTACATTATCCTTTCCCCTGTGTAATTACCTTAACAAGCTCCAGCTGTTTTTATTCTCAGAAGGTTTACTCCCTGATATACAGCTGCCTACCCCCTTCGTAAGTGCAGGTCCTAAATGAGCTTTTTTCTCTTTCCCTCACCACAATCCAGATTCTTTTGGGAGTTACCAGTACAGTAACCATACCAGGAAGTGCTTAATTTATTAAGCTACTGCTTTTCTTAATCTCAGTGGAGATATTTACTGATAAACAGCTACGTATGCAGAATGTTCATGTCGTTCATAAATGAGCTTTTATCTCTCTCCCCTCACCACAAATCAGATTGTTCTGAGGAGTTCCCAGTACTTTATTCTTTCCCCTGTGTAATTACCTTAACAAGCTCCAGCTGTTTTTATTCTCAGAAGGTTTACTCCCTGATATACAGCTGCCTACCCCCTTCGTAAGTGCAGGTCGTAAATGAGCTTTTTTCTCTGTTCCCTCACCACAATCCAGATTCTTTTGGGGAGTTACCAGTACAGTAACCATACCAGGAAGTACTTAATTTATTAACCTACTGCTTTTCTTAATCTCAGTGGAGATATTTACTGATAAACAGCTACCTACGCAGCATGTTCATGTCGTTCCTATATGAGCTTTTATCTCTCTCCCCTCACCCCAAATCAGATTCTTCTGAGGAGTTCCCAGTACATTATCCTTTCCCCTGTGTAATTACCTTAACAAGCTCCAGCTGTTTTTATTCTCAGAAGGTTTACTCCCTGATATACAGCTGCCTACCCCCTTCATAAGTGCAGGTCTTAAATGAGCTTTTTTCTCTGTTCCCTCACCACAATCCAGATTCTTTTGGGAGTTACCAGTACAGTAACCATACCAGGAAGTACTTAATTTATTAAGCTACTGCTTTTCTTAATCTTAGTGGAGATATTTACTCATAAACAGCTACCTACGCAGCATGTTCATGTCGTTCCTAAATGAGCTTTTATCTCTCTCCCCTCACCACAAATCAGATTCTTCTGAGGAGTTCCCAGTACATTATCCTTTCCCCTGTGTAATTACCTTAACAAGCTCCAGCTGTTTTTATTCTCAGAAGTTTTACTCCCTGATATACAGCTGCCTACCAGCCTTCGTAAGTGCAGGTCCTAAATGAGCTTTTTTCTCTGTTCCCTCACCACAATCCAGATTCTTTTGGGGAGTTACCAGTACAGTAACCATACCAGGAAGTACTTAATTTATTAAGCTACTGCTTTTCTTAATCTCAGTGGAGAAATTTACTGATAAACAGCTACCTACGCAGCATGTTCATGTCGTTCCTAAATGAGCTTTTATCTCTCTCCCCTCACCACAAATCAGATTCTTCTGAGGAGTTCCCAGTACATTATCCTTTCCCCTGTGTAATTACCTTAACAAGCTCCAGCTGTTTTTATTCTCAGAAGGTTTACTCCCTGATATACAGCTGCCTACCCCCTTCGTAAGTGCAGGTCATAAATGAGCTTTTTTCTCTGTTCCCTCACCACAATCCAGATTCTTTTGGGGAGTTACCAGTACAGTAACCATACCAGGAAGTACTTAATTTATTAAGCTACTGCTTTTCTTAATCTCAGTGGAGATATTTACTGATAAACAGCTACCTACGCAGCATGTTCATGTCGTTCCTAAATGAGCTTTTATCTCTCTCCCCTCACCACAAATCAGATTCTTCTGAGGAGTTCCCAGTACATTATCCTTTCCCCTGTGTAATTACCTTAACAAGCTCCAGCTGTTTTTATTCTCAGAAGGTTTACTCCCTGATATACAACTGCCTACCCCCTTCGTAGTGCAGGTCCTAAATGAGCTTTTTTCTCTGTTCCCTCACCACAATCCAGATTCTTTTGGGGAGTTACCAGTACAGTAACCATACCAGGAAGTACTTAATTTATTAAGCTACTGCTTTTCTTAATCTCAGTGGAGATATTTACTGATAAACAGCTACCTACGCAGCATGTTCATGTCGTTCCTAAATGAGCTTTTATCTCTCTCCCCTCACCACAAATCAGATTCTTCTGAGGAGTTCCCAGTACATTATCCTTTCCCCTGTGTAATTACCTTAACAAGCTCCAGCTGTTTTTATTCTCAGAAGGTTTACTCCCTGATATACAGCTGCCTACCCCCTTCGTAAGTTCAGGTCCTAAATGAGCTTTTTTCTCTGTTCCCTCACCACAATCCAGATTCTTTTGGGGAGTTACCAGTACGTAACCATACCAGGAAGTACTTAATTTATTAAGCTACTGCTTTTCTTAATCTCAGTGGAGATATTTACTGATAAACAGCTACTACGCAGCATGTTCATGTCGTTCCTAATGAGCTTTTATCTCTCTCCCCTCACCACAAATCAGATTCTTCTGAGGAGTTCCCAGTACATTATCCTTTCCCCTGTGTAATTACCTTAACAGCTCCAGCTGTTTTTATTCTCAGAAGTTTACTCCCTGATATACAGCTGCCTACCCCCTTCGTAAGTGCAGGTCCTAAATGAGCTTTTTTCTCTGTTCCCTCACCACAGTCCAGATTCTTTAGGGGAGTTACCCGTACAGTAACCATACCAGGAAATACTTAATTTATTAAGCTACTGCTTTTCTTAATCTCAGTGGAGATATTTACTGATAAACAGCTACCTACGCAGCATGTTCATGTCGTTCCTAAATGAGCTTTTTTCTCTGTTCCCTCACCACAATCCAGATTCTTTTGGGGAGTTACCAGTACAGTATCCATACCAGGAAGTACTTAATTTATTAAGCTACTGCTTTTCTTAATCTCAGTGGAGATATTTACTGATAAACAGCTACCTACGCAGCATGTGCATGTCGTTACTAAATGAGCTTTTATCTCTCTCCCCTCATCACAAATCAGATTCTTCTGAGGAGTTCCCAGTACATTATCCTTTCCCTGTGTAATTACCTTAACAAGCTCCAGCTGTTTTTATTCTCAGAAGGTTTACTCCCTGATATACAGCTGCCTACCCCCTTCGTAAGTGCAGGTCCTAAATGAGCTTTTTTCTCTGTTCCCTCACCAAAATCCAGATTCTTTTGGGGAGTTACGAGTAAAGTAACCATACCAGGAAGTACTTAATTTATTAAGCCACTGCTTTTCTTAATCTCAGTGGAGATATTTACTGATAAACAGCTACCTACGCAGCATGTTTATGTCGTTCATAAATGAGCTTTTATCTCTCTCCCCTCACAAAAATCAGATTCCTCTGAGGAGTTCCCAGTACATTATCCTTTCCCCTGTGTAATTACCTTAACAAGCTCCAGCTGTTTTTATTCTCTGAATTTTACTCCCTGATATACAGCTGCCTACCCCCTTCGTAAGTGCAGGTCTTAAATGAGCTTTTTTCTCTGTTCCCTCACCAAAATCCAGATTCTTTTGGGGAGTTACCAGTACAGTAACCATAGCCAGGAAGTACTTAATTTATTAATCTACTGCTTTTCTTAATCTCAGTGGAGATATTTACTGATAAACAGCTACCTATGCAGCATGTTCATGTCGTTCCTAAATGAGCTTTTATCTCTCTCCCCTCACCACAAATCAGATTCTTCTGAGGAGTTCCCAGTACATTATCCTTTCCCCGTGTAATTACCTTAACAAGCTCCAGCTGTTTTTATTCTCAGAAGGTTTACTCCCTGATATACAACTGCCTTCCCCCTTCGTAATTGCAGGTCCTAAATGAGCTTTTTTCTCTGTTCCCTCACCACAATCCAGATTCTTTTGGGGAGTTACCAGTACAGTAACCATACCAGGAAGTACTTAATTTATTAAGCTACTGCTTTTCTTAATCTCAGTGGAGATATTTACTGATAAACAGCTACCTATGCAGAATGTTCATGTCGTTCCTAAATGAGCTTTTATCTCTCTCCCCTCACCACAAATCAGATTCTTCTGAGGAGTTCCCAGTACATTATCCTTTCCCCTGTGTAATTACCTTAACAAGCTCCAGCTGTTTTTAATTCTCAGAACGTTTACTCCCTGATATACAGCTGCCTACCCCCTTCGTAAGTGCAGGTCCTAAATGAGCTTTTTTCTCTGTTCCCTCACCACAATCCAGATTCTTTAGGGGAGTTACCCGTACAGTAACCATACCAGGAATACTTAATTCATTAAGCTACTGCTTTTCTTAATCTCATGGAGATATTTACTGATAAACAGCTACCTACGCAGCATGTTCATGTCGTTCCTAAATGAGCTTTTTTCTCTGTTCCCTCACCACAATCCAGATTCTTTTGGGGAGTTACCAGTACAGTATCCTACCAGGAAGTACTTAATTTATTAAGCTACTGCTTTTCTTAATCTCAGTGGAGATATTTACTGATAAACAGCTACCTACGCAGCATGTGCATGTCGTTCCTAAATGAGCTTTTTTCTCTGTTCCCTCACACAATCCAGATTCTTTTGGGGAGTTCCCAGTACAGTATCCATACCAGGTAATTACTTAAAAGCTACTGTTTTTAATCTCAGTGGAGATATTACTGATAAACAGCTACCTACCCCCTGTAAGTCATGTCCTAAATGAGCTTTTATCTCTCTCCCTCACCACAAATCAGATTCTTCTTGGGAGTTCCCAGTACATTATCCTTTCCCCTGTGTAATTACTTAACAAGCCAGCTGTTTTTATTCTCAGTGGTTTTACTCCCTGATATACAGCTGCCTACCCCCTTCGTAAGTGCAGGTCCTAAATGAGCTTTTTTCTCTGTTCCCTCACCACAATCCAGATTCTTTTGGGAGTTACCCAGTACAGTAACCATACCAGGTAAGTACTTAATTTATTAAGCTACTGCTTTTCTTAATCTCAGTGGAGATATTTACTTGATAAACAGCTACCTACGCAGCATGTTCATGTCGTTCCTAAATGAGCTTTTATCTCTCTCCCCTCACCACAAATCAGATTCTTCTTGAGGAGTTCCCAGTACATTATCCTTTCCCCTGTGTAATTACCTTAACAAGCTCCAGCTGTTTTTATTCTCAGAAGGTTTACTCCCTGATATACAGCTGCCTATCCCCTTCGTAAGTGCAGGTCCTAAATGAGCTTTTTTCTCTGTTCCCTCACCACAATCCAGATTCTTTGGGGAGTTACCCAGTACAGTAACCATACCAGGAAGTAATTTATTAAGCTACTGCTTTTCTTAATCTCAGTGGAGATATTTACTGATAAACAGCTACCTACGCAGCATGTTCATGTCGTTCCTAAATGAGCTTTTTTCTCTGTTCCCTCACCACAATCCAGATTCTTTTGGGAGTTACCAGTACAGTATCCTACCAGGAAGTACTTAATTTATTAAGCTACTGCTTTTCTTAATCTCAGTGGAGATTTACTGATAAACAGCTACCTACGCAGCCCTGTTCAGTTCCTAAATGAGCTTTTATCTCTCTCCCCTCACCACAAATCAGATTCTTCTGAGGAGTTCCCAGTACATTATCCTTTCCCCTGTGTAATTACCTTAACAAGCTCCAGCTGTTTTCTTAATTCTCAGAATATTTACTCCCTGATATACAGCTGCCTACCACTTCGTGTGCAGTTCATAATGAGCTTATTTCTCTGTTCCCTCACCACAATCCAGATTCTTTTGGGGAGTTACCAGTACAGTATCCATACCAGGAAGTACTTAATTTATTAAGCTCACTGCTTTTCTTAATCTCAGTGGAGATATTTACTGATAAACAGCTACCTACGCAGCATGTATGTCGTTCCTAAATGAGCTTTTATCTCTCTCCCCTCACCACAAATCAGATTCTCTGAGGAGTTCCCAGTACATTATCCTTTCCCCTGTGTAATTACCTTATCAAGCTCCAGCTGTTTTTATTCTCAGAAGGTACTCTCCTGATATACAGCTGCCTACCCCCTTCGTAATTGCAGGTCCTAAATGAGCTTTTTTCTCTGTTCCCTCACCACAATCCAGATTCTTTTGGGGAGTTACCAGTACAGTAACCATACCAGGAATTACTTAATTTATTAAGCTACTGCTTTTCTTAATCTCAGTGGAGATATTTACTGATAAACAGCTACCTACGCAGCCCTGTTCATGTCGTTCCTAAATGAGCTTTTATCTCTCTCCCCTCACCACAAATCAGATTCTTCTGAGGAGTTTCCAGTACATTATCCTTTCCCCTGTGTAATTACCTTAACAAGCTCCAGCTGTTTTTATTCTCAGAATTTACTCCCTGATATACAGCTGCCTACCCCCTTCGTAAGTGCGGTCCTAAATGAGCTTTTTCTCTGTTCCTCACCACAATCCAGATTCTTTTGGGGAGTTACCCAGTACAGTAACCATACCAGGAATACTTAATTTATTAAGCTACTGCTTTTCTTAATCTCAGTGGAGATATTTACTGATAAACAGCTACCTACGCAGCATGTTCTTGTCGTTCCTAAATGAGCTTTTATCTCTCTCCCCTCACCACAAATCAGATTCTTTTGGGAGTTCCCAGTACATTAACCTTTCCCCTGTGTAATTACCTTAACAAACTCCAGCTGTTTTTATTCTCAGAATTTACTCCCTGATATACAGCTGCCTACCCCTTCGTAAGTGCAGGTCCTAAATGAGCTTTTTTCTCTGTTCCCTCACCACAAATCCAGATTCTTTGGGGAGTTACCCAGTACAGTAACCATACCAGGAATACTTAATTTATTAAGCTACTGCTTTTCTTAATCTCAGTGGAGATATTTACTGATAAACAGCTACCTACGCAGCATGTTCATTCGTTCCTAAATGAGCTTTTATCTCTCTCCCTCACCACAAATCCAGATTCTTCTGGGGAGTTCCAGTACAGTAACCATACCAGGAATTACTTAACAAGCTACTGCTTTTCTTAATCTCAGTGGAGATATTTACTGATAAACAGCTACCTACGCAGCATGTTCATGTCGTTCCTAAATGAGCTTTTATCTCTCTCCCCTCACCACAAATCAGATTCTTCTTGGGAGTTCCCAGTACATTATCCTTTCCCCTGTGTAATTACCTTAACAAGCTAGCTGTTTTTATTCTCAGAAGGTTTACTCCCTGATATACAGCTGCCTACCCTTCGTATGTCGGTCCTAAATGAGCTTTTTTCTCTGTTCCCTCACCACAATCCAGATTCTTTTGGGGAGTTACCAGTACAGTAACCATACCAGAAGTACTTAATTTATTAAGCTACTGCTTTTCTTAATCTCAGTGGAGATATTTACTGATAAACAGCTACCTACGCAGCATGTTCATGTCGTTCCTAAATGAGCTTTTATCTCTCTCCCCTCACCACAAATCAGATTCTTCTGAGGAGTTCCCAGTACATTATCCTTTCCCCTGTGTAATTACCTTAACAAGCTCCAGCTGTTTTTATTCTCAGAAGGATACTCCCTGATATACAGCTGCCTACCCCCTTCGTAAGTGCAGGTCCTAAATGAGCTTTTTCTCTGTTCCCTCACCACAATCCAGATTCTTTTGGGGAGTTACCAGTACAGTAACCATACCAGGAAGTACTTAATTTATTAAGCTACTGCTTTTCTTAATCTCAGTGGAGATATTTACTGATAAACAGCTACCTACGCAGCATGTTCATGTCGTTCCTAAATGAGCTTTTATCTCTCTCCCTCACCACAAATCAGATTCTTCTGAGGAGTTCCCAGTACATTATCCTTTCCCCTGTGTAATTACCTTAACAAGCTCCAGCTGTTTTTATTCTCAGAAGGTTTACTCCCTGATATACAGCTGCCTACCCCCTTCGTAAGTGCAGGTCCTAAATGAGCTTTTTTCTCTGTTCCCTCACACAATCCAGATTCTTTTGGGGAGTTACCAGTACAGTAACCATACCAGGAAGTACTTAATTTATTAAGCTACTGCTTTTCTTAATCTCAGTGGAGATATTTACTGATAAACAGCTACCTACGCAGCATGTTCATGTCGTTCCTAAATGAGCTTTTATCTCTCTCCCCTCACCACAAATCAGATTCTTCTGAGGAGTTCCCAGTACATATCCTTTCCCAGTGTAATTACCTTAACAAGCTCCAGCTGTTTTTATTCTCAGAAGTTTACTCCCTGATATACAGCTGCCTACCCCCTTCGTAAGTGCAGGTCCTAAATGAGCTTTTTTCTCTGTTCCCTCACCACAATCCAGATTCTTTGGGGAGTTACCAGTACAGTAACCATACCAGGAAGTACTTAATTTATTAAGCTACTGCTTTTCTTAATCTCAGTGGAGATATTTACTGATAAACAGCTACCTAGCAGCATGTTCATGTCGTTCTAAATGAGCTTTTTTCTCTGTTCCCTCACCACAAATCCAGATTCTTTTGGGGAGTTACCAGTACAGTATCCATACCAGGAAGTACTTAATTTATTAGCTACTGCTTTTCTTAATCTCAGGAGATATTTATGATAAACAGCTACCTACCAGCATGTTCATGCGTTCCTAAATGAGCTTTTATCTCTCTCCCCTCACCACAAATCAGATTCTTCTGAGGAGTTCCCAGTACAATATCCTTTCCCCTGTGTAATTACCTTAACAAGCTCCAGCTGTTTTATTCTCAGAAGATACTCCCTGATATACAGCTGCCTACCCCCTTCGTAAGTGCAGGTCCTAAATGAGCTTTTTTCTCTGTTCCCTCACCACAAATCCAGATTCTTTTGGGGAGTTACCAGTACAGTATCCATGGAAGTACTTAATTTATTAAGCTACTGCTTTTCTTAATCTCAGTGGAGATATTTACGATAAACAGCTACCTACGCAGTGTTCATGTCGTTCCTAAATGAGCTTTTTTCTCTGTTCCCTCACCACAATCCAGATTCTTTGGGGAGTTACCAGTACAGTATCCATACCAGTGTAAGTTACTTAACAAGCTACTGTTTTTAATCTCAGAGATATTTACTGATAAACAGCTACCTACGCAGCATGTTCATGTCGTTCCTAAATGAGCTTTTATCTCTCTCCCTCACCACAAATCAGATTCTTCTGAGGAGTTCCCAGTACATTATCCTTTCCCCTGTGTAAGTACCTTAACAAGCTCCAGCTGTTTTTAATTCTCAGGGAGATTTGATATACAGCTGCCTACCCCCTTCGTAAGTCAGGTCCTAAATGAGCTTTTTTCTCTGTTCCCTCACACAAATCAGATTCTTTTGGGGAGTTACCAGTACAGTAACCATACCAGGTAATTACCTTAAAGCTACTGCTTTTCTTAATCTCAGTGGAGATATTTACTGATAAACAGCTGCCTTCCCATGTTCATGTCGTTCTAAATGAGCTTTTTTCTCTCCCCTCACCACAAATCAGATTCTTTTGGGAGTTCCCAGTACATTATCCTACCCCTGTGTAATTACTTAACAAGCTCCACTGTTTTTATTCTCAGAAGGAGATATTTACTGATATACAGCTGCCTACCCCCTTTCTAAGTGCAGGTCCTAAATGAGCTTTTATCTCTCTCCCTCACCACAAATCCAGATTCTTTTGGGGAGTTCAGTACAGTAACCATACCAGGAATTACTTAACAAGCTCCAGCTGTTTTTAATCTCAGTGGAGATATTTACTGATAACAGCTACCTACCCCTTCATAAGTCAGTTCCTAAATGAGCTTTTATCTCTCTCCCTCACCACAAATCAGATTCTTCTGAGGAGTTCCCAGTACATTATCCTTTCCAGGAATACCTTAATTTAAAGCTCCACTGTTTTTATTCAGTGGAGATATTTACTGATATACAGCTGCCTACCCCCTTCGTAAGTGCGTCCTAAATGAGCTTTTATCTCTCTCCCTCACCACAATCCAGATTCTTTTGGGGAGTTCCCGTACATTATCCATACCAGTGAATTACCTAACAAGCTACTGCTTTTCTTAATCTCAGAAGTATTACTGATAAACAGCTACCTACCCATGTTCATGTCGTTCCTAAATGAGCTTTTTTCTCTGTTCCCCTCACCACAAATCCAGATTCTTTTGGGAGTTCCCGTACATATCCATACCAGGAAGTACTTAATTTATTAAGCTACTGCTTTTCTTAATCTCAGTGGAGATATTTACTGATAAACAGCTACCTACGCAGCATGTTCATGTCGTTCCTAAATGAGCTTTTTCTCTGTTCCCTCACCACAATCCAGATTCTTTTGAGGAGTTACCAGTACAGTATCCATACCAGGAAGTACTTAATTTATTAGCTACTGTTTTCTTAATCTCAGGAGATATTTATGATAAACAGCTACCTACCAGCATGTTCATGTCGTTCCTAATGAGCTTTTATCTCTCTCCCCTCACCACAAATCAGATTCTTCTGAGGAGTTCCCAGTACATTATCCTTTCCCCTTGTAATTACCTTAACAAGCTCCAGCTGTTTTTAATTCTCAGAAGGTACTCCCTGATATACAGCTGCCTACCCCCTTCGTAATGCAGGTCCTAAATGAGCTTTTTCTCTGTTCCCTCACCACAATCCAGATTCTTTTGGGGAGTTACCAGTACAGTAACCATACCAGGAAGTACTTAATTTATTAAGCTACTGCTTTTCTTAATCTCAGTGGAGATATTTACTGATAAACAGCTACCTACGCAGCATGTTCATGTCGTTCCTAAATGAGCTTTTATCTCTCTCCCCTCACCACAAATCAGATTCTTCTGAGGAGTTCCCAGTACATTATCCTTTCCCCTGTGTAATTACCTTAACAAGCTCCAGCTGTTTTTAATTCTCAGAAGCGATACTCCCTGATATACAGCTGCCTACCCCCTTCGTAAGTGCAGGTCCTAAATGAGCTTTTTTCTCTGTTCCCCTCACCACAATCCAGATTCTTTTGGGAGTTACCAGTACAGTATCCATACCAGGAAGTACTTAATTTATTAAGCTACTGTTTTCTTAATCTCAGTGGAGATATTACTGATAAACAGCTACCTACGCAGCATGTTCATGTCGTTCCTAAATGAGCTTTTATCTCTCTCCCCTCACCACAAATCAGATTCTTCTGAGGAGTTCCCAGTACATTATCCTTTCCCCTGTGTAATTACCTTAACAAGCTCCAGCTGTTTTTATTCTCAGAAGGTTTACTCCCTGATATACAGCTGCCTACCCCCTTCTAAGTGCAGGTCCTAAATGAGCTTTTTTCTCTGTTCCCTCACCACAATCCAGATTCTTGTGGGGAGTTACCAGTACAGTAACCATACCAGGAAGTACTTAATTTATTAAGCTACTGCTTTTCTTAATCTCAGTGGAGATATTTACTGATATACAGCTAACTACAGCATGTTCATGTCGTTCCTAATGAGCTTTTATCTCTCTCCCTCACACAAATCAGACTATTCTGAGGAGTTCCCAGTACATTATCCTTTCCCCTGTGTAATTACCTTAACAGCTCCAGCTGTTTTTATTCTCAGAAGTTTACTCCCTGATATACAGCTGCCTACCCCCTTCGTAAGTGCAGGTCCTAAATGAGCTTTTTTCTCTGTTCCCTCACCACAATCCAGATTCTTTTGGGGAGTTACCAGTACAGTAACCATACCAGGAAGTACTTAATTTATTAAGCTACTGCTTTTCTTAATCTCAGTGGAGATATTTACTGATAAACAGCTACCTACGCAGATGTTCATGTCGTTCCTAAATGAGCTTTTATCTCTCTCCCTCACCACAAATCAGATTCTTCTGAGGAGTTCCCAGTACATTATCCTTTCCCCTGTGTAATTACCTTAACAAGCTCCAGCTGTTTTTATTCTCAGAAGGTTTACTCCCTGATATACAGCTGCCTACCCCATTCGTAAGTGCAGGTCCTAAATGAGCTTTTTTCTCTGTTCCCTCACCACAATCCAGATTCTTTTGGGGAGTTACCAGTACAGTACCATACCAGGAAGTACTTAATTTATTAAGCTACTGCTTTTCTTAATCTCAGTGGAGATATTTACTGATAAACAGCTACCTATGCAGCATGTTCATGTCGTTCCTAAATGAGCTTTTATCTCTCTCCCCTCACCACAAATCAGATTCTTCTGAGGAGTTCCCAGTACATTATCCTTTCCCCTGTGTAATTACCTTAACAAGCTCCAGCTGTTTTTATTCTCAGAAGGTACTCCCTGATATACAGCTGCCTACCCCCTTCGTAAGTGCAGGTCCTAAATGAGCTTTTTTCTCTGTTCCCTCACCACAATCCAGATTCTTTTGGGGAGTTACCAGTACAGTAACCATACCAGGAAGTACTTAATTTATTAAGCTACTGCTTTTCTTAATCTCAGTGGAGATATTTACTGATAAACAGCTACCTACGCAGCATGTTCATGTCGTTCCTAAATGAGCTTTTATCTCTCTCCCCTCACCACAAATCAGATTCTTCTGAGGAGTTCCCAGTACATTATCCTTTCCCCTGTGTAATTACCTTAACAAGCTCCAGCTGTTTTTATTCTCAGAAGGTACTCCCTGATATACAGCTGCCTACCCCCTTCGTAAGTGCAGGTCCTAAATGAGCTTTTTTCTCTGTTCCCTCACCACAATCCAGATTCTTTTGGGGAGTTACCAGTACAGTAACCATACCAGTAAGTACTTAATTTATTAAGCTACTGCTTTTCTTAATCTCAGTGGAGATATTTACTGATAAACAGCTACTACGCAGCATGTTCATGTCGTTCCTAAATGAGCTTTTATCTCTCTCCCCTCACACAAATCAGATTCTTCTGAGAGTTCCCAGTACATATCCTTTCCCCTGTGTAATTACCTTAACAAGCTCCAGCTGTTTTTATTCTCAGAAGGTTTACTCCCTGATATACAGCTGCCTACCCCCTTCGTAAGTGCAGGTCCTAAATGAGCTTTTTTCTCTGTTCCCTCACCACAATCCAGATTCTTTTGGGGAGTTACCAGTACAGGTAACCATACCAGGAAGTACTTAATTTATTAAGCTACTGCTTTTCTTAATCTCAGTGGAGATATTTACAGATATACAGCTAACTATGCAGCATGTTCATGTCGTTCTAAATGAGCTTTTATCTCTCTCCCCTCACCACAAATCAGATTCTTTCTGAGGAGTTCCCAGTACATTATCCTTTCCCCTGTGTAATTACCTTAAAGCTCCAGCTGTTTTTATTCTCAGAAGGTTTACTCCCTGATATACAGCTGCCTTCCCCCTTCGTAAGTGCAGGTCTAAATGAGCTTTTTTCTCTGTTCCCTCACCACAATCCAGATTCTTTTGGGGAGTTACCAGTACAGTAACCATACCAGGAAGTACTTAATTTATTAAGCTACTGCTTTTCTTAATCTCAGTGGAGATATTTACTGATAAACAGCTATATGCAGAATTTTCATGTCGTTCCTAAATGAGCTTTTATCTCTCTCCCCTCACCACAAATCAGATTCTTCTGAGGAGTTCCCAGTACATTATCCTTTCCCCTGTGTAATTACCTTAACAAGCTCCAGCTGTTTTTATTCTCAGAAGGTTTACTCCCTGATATACAGCTGCCTACCCCCTTCGTAAGTGCAGGTCCTAAATGAGCTTTTTTCTCTGTTCCCTCACCACAATCCAGATTCTTTTGGGGAGTTACCAGTACAGTAACCATACCAGGAAGTACTTAATTTATTAAGCTACTGCTTTTCTTAATCTCAGTGGAGATATTTACTGATAAACAGCTACCTATGCAGCATGTTCATGTCGTTCTAAATGAGCTTTTATCTCTCTCCCCTCACCACAAATCAGATTCTTCTGAGGAGTTCCCAGTACATTATCCTTTCCCTGTGTAATTACCTTAACAAGCTCCAGCTGTTTTTATTCTCAGAAGGTTTACTCCCTGATATACAGCTGCCTACCCCCTTCGTAAGTGCAGGTCCTAAATGAGCTTTTTTCTCTGTTCCCTCACCACAATCCAGATTCTTTTGGGGAGTTACCAGTACAGTAACCATACCAGGAAGTACTTAATTTATTAAGCTACTGCTTTTCTTAATCTCAGTGGAGATATTTACTGATAAACAGCTACCTACGCAGCATGTTCATGTCGTTCCTAAATGAGCTTTTATTCTCTCCCCTCACCACAAATCAGATTCTTCTGAGGAGTTCCCAGTACATTATCCTTTCCCCTGGAATACTTAATTATTAAGCTACTGCTTTTTTATTCTCAGAAGTATTACTCCCTGATAAACAGCTGCCTACACCTTCGTAAGTGTCGGTCCTAAATGAGCTTTTTTCTCTGTTCCCTCACCACAATCCAGATTCTTTTGGGGAGTTACCAGTACAGTAACCATTCCCCTGTGTAATTTATTAAGCTACTGCTTTTTAATCTCAGAGGATATTTACTGATAAACAGCTGCCTACCATGTTCATGTCGTTCATAAATGAGCTTTTATCTCTCTCCCTCACCACAATCAGATTCTTCTGAGGAGTTCCCAGTACATATCCTTTCCCCTGTGTAATTACCTTAACAAGCTCCAGCTGTTTTTTATTCTCAGAAGGTTTACTCCCTGATATACAGCTGCGTACCCCCTTGCAGTAAGTGCATGGTCCTAAATGAGCTTTTTTCTCTGTTCCCTCACCACAATCCAGATTCTTTTGGGAGTTACCAGTACATTAACCATACCAGGAAGTACTTAATTTATTAAGCTACTGCTTTTCTTAATCTCAGTGGAGATATTTACTGTATACAGCTACCTACCCATGTTCATGTCGTTCCTAAATGAGCTTTTTTCTCTCCCCTCACCACAAATCAGATTCTTTTGAGGAGTTCCCAGTACATTATCCTTTCCCCTGTGAATACTTAATTTATTAAGCTCCAGCTGTTTTTATTCTCAGAAGGAGATATTTACTGATATACAGCTGCCTACGCAGCATGTTCAGGTCCTAAATGAGCTTTTTTCTCTGTTCCCTCACCACAATCCAGATCTTTTGAGGAGTTACCAGTACAGTAACCATACCAGGTAATTACCTTAAGCTAGCTGTTTTTAATCTCAGTGGAGATATTTACTGATAAACAGCTACCTACCAGAATTCGTAAGTCGTTCCTAAATGAGCTTTTATTCTCTGTCCCCTCACCACAAATCAGATTCTTCTGAGGAGTTCCCAGTACATTATCCATTTACCAGGAATTACTTAACATTAGCTACTGCTTTTTATTCTCAGTGGAGATTTTACTCCCTGATATACAGCTGCCTACCAGCCCTTCATAAGTCGTCCTAAATGAGCTTTTTTCTCTGTTCCCTCACCACAAATCCAGATTCTTTTGGGGAGTTACCAGTACAGTAACCATTTCCAGGTAATTACCTTAACAAGCTACTGCTTTTCTTAATCTCAGTGGAGATATTTACTGATAAACAGCTACCTACGCAGCATGTTCATGTCGTTCCTAAATGAGCTTTTATCTCTCTCCCCTCACCACAAATCAGATTCTTCTGGGAGTTCCCAGTACATTATCCTTTCCCCTGTGTAATTACCTTAACAAGCTCCACTGTTTTTATTCAGTGGAGATATTTACTGATATACAGCTGCCTACCCCCTTCGTAAGTGCAGGTCCTAAATGAGCTTTTTTCTCTGTCCCCTCACCACAATCCAGATTCTTTTAGGAGTTACCGTACAGTAACCATACCAGGAAGTACTTAATTTATTAAGCTCAGCTGTTTTCTTAATTCTCAGAACTTTACTTGATAAACAGCTACCTACCATGTTCATGTCGTTCCTAAATGAGCTTTTTTCTCTGTTCCCTCACCACAAATCCAGATTCTTTGGGGAGTTCCCAGTACAGTATCCATACCAGGAAGTACTTAATTTATTAAGCTACTGCTTTTCTTAATCTCAGAAGGAGATATTTACTGATAAACAGCTACCTACGCAGCATGTTCATGTCGTTCCTAAATGAGCTTTTTCTCTGTTCCCTCACCACAATCCAGATTCTTTGGGGAGTTCCAGTACAGTATCCATACCAGGAAGTACTTAATTTATTAAGCTACTGCTTTTCTTAATCTCAGTGGAGATATTTACTGATAAACAGCTACCTACCAGCATGTTCATGTCGTTCCTAATGAGCTTTTATCTCTCTCCCTCACCACAAATCAGATTCTTCTGAGGAGTTCCCAGTACATTATCCTTTCCCCTGTGTAATTACCTTAACAAGCTCCAGCTGTTTTTAATTCTCAGAAGGATACTCCCTGATATACAGCTGCCTACCCCCGTAAGTGCAGGTCCTAAATGAGCTTTTTTCTCTGTTCCCTCACCACAATCCAGATTCTTTTGGGGAGTTACCAGTACATAACCATACCAGTAAGTACTTAATTTATTAAGCTACTGTTTTCTTAATCTCAGTGGAGATATTTACTGATAAACAGCTACCTACGCAGCATGTTCATGTCGTTCCTAAATGAGCTTTTATCTCTCTCCCCTCACCACAAATCAGATTCTTCTGAGGAGTTCCTAGTACATATCCTTTCCCCTGTGTAATTACCTTAACAAGCTCCAGCTGTTTTTAATTCTCAGAAGGATACTCCCTGATATACAGCTGCCTACCCCCTTCGTAAGTGCAGGTCCTTAAATGAGCTTTTTTCTCTGTTCCCTCACCACAATCCAGATTCTTTTGGGGAGTTACCAGTACAGTATCCATACCAGGAAATTCTTAATTTATTAAGCTACTGCTTTTTTAATCTCAGTGGAGATATTTACTGATAAACAGCTACCTACAGAATGTTCATGTCGTTCCTAAATGAGCTTTTATCTCTCTCCCCTCACCACAAATCAGATTCTTCTGATGAGTTCCCAGTACATTATCCTTTCCCCTGTGTAATTACCTTAAAAGCTCCAGCTGTTTTTATTCTCAGAAGGTTTACTCCCTGATATACAGCTGCCTACCCCCTTCGTAAGTGCGGTCCTAAATGAGCTTTTTTCTCTGTTCCCTCACCACAATCCAGATTCTTTTGGGGAGTTCCAGTACAGTAACCATACCAGGAAGTACTTAATTTATCAAGCTACTGCTTTTCTTAATCTCAGTGGAGATATTTACTGATAAACAGCTACCTACGCAGCATGTTCATGTCGTTCCTAAATGAGCTTTTATCTCTCTCCCCTCACCACAAATCAGATTCTTCTGAGGAGTTCCCAGTACATTATCCTTTCCCCTGAGTAATTACCTTAACAAGCTCCAGCTGTTTTTATTCTCAGAAGGTTTACTCCCTGATATACAGCTGCCTACCCCTTCGTAAGTGCAGGTCCTAAATGAGCTTTTTTCTCTGTTCCCTCACCACAATCCAGATTCTTTTGGGGAGTTACCAGTACAGTATCCATACCAGGAAGTACTTAATTTATTAAGCTACTGCTTTTCTTAATCTCAGTGGAGATATTTACTGATAAACAGCTACGTATGCAGCATGTTCATGTCGTTCCTAAATGAGCTTTTATCTCTCTCCCCTCACCACAAATCAGATTCTTCTGAGGAGTTCCCAGTACATTATCCTTTCCCCTGTGTAATTACCTTAACAAACTCCAGCTGTTTTTATTCTCAGAAGGTTTACTCCCTGATATACAGCTGCCTACCCCCTTCGTAAGTGCAGGTCCTAAATGAGCTTTTTTCTCTGTTCCCTCACCACAATCCAGATTCTTTTGGGGAGTTACCAGTACAGTAACCATACCAGGAAGTACTTAATTTATTAAGCTACTGCTTTTCTTAATCTCAGTGGAGATATTTACTGATAAACAGCTACCTACGCAGCATGTTCATGTCGTTCCTAAATGAGCTTTTATCTCTCTCCCCTCACCACAAATCAGATTCTTTTGAGGAGTTCCCAGTACATATCCTTTCCCCTGTGTAATTACCTTAACAAGCTCCAGCTGTTTTCTTAATTCTCAGAATATTACTCCCTGATATACAGCTGCCTACCCCCTTCGTAAGTGCAGTTCCTAAATGAGCTTTTTCTCTCTGTTCCCTCACCACAATCAGATTCTTTTGGGGAGTTACCCAGTACAGTAACCATACCAGGAAGTACTTAATTTATTAAGCTACTGCTTTTCTTAATCTCAGTGGAGATATTTACTGATATACAGCTACCTACGCAGCATGTTCATGTCGTTCCTAAATGAGCTTTTTTCTCTGTTCCCTCACCACAATCCAGATTCTTTTGGGGAGTTACCAGTACAGTATCCATACCTGGAAGTACTTAATTTATTAAGCTACTGCTTTTCTTAATCTCAGTTTAGATATTTACTGATAAACAGCTACCTACGCAGCATGTTCATGTCGTTCCTAAATGAGCTTTTTTCTCTATTCCCTCACCACAATCCAGATTCTTTTGGGAGTTACCAGTACATTAACCATACCAGGTAATTTATTAAGCTACTGCTTTTCTTAATCTCAGTGGAGATATTTACTGATAAACAGCTACCTACACCATGTTCATGTCGTTCCTAAATGAGCTTTTATCTCTCTCCCTCACCACAAATCAGATTCTTCTGAGGAGTTCCCAGTACATTATCCTTTCCCCTGTGTAATTACCTTAACAAGCTCCTGCTTTTTTATCTCAGAAGGTTTACTCCCTGATATACAGCTGCCTACCCCGTTCCTAAGTGCAGGTCCTAAATGAGCTTTTTTCTCTCCCCTCACACAATCCAGATTCTTTTGGGGAGTTACCAGTACAGTAACCATACCAGGAAGTACTTAATTTATTAAGCTACTGCTTTTCTTAATCTCATGGAGATATTTACTGATATACAGCTACCTACCATGTTCAAGTGCGTTCCTAAATGAGCTTTTATCTCTCTCCCCTCACCACAATCAGATTCTTTTGAGGAGTTCCCAGTACATTATCCTTTACCCTGTGTAATACCTTAACATTAATCCAGCTGCTTTTTTATTCTCAGTGGTTTACTCCCTGATATACAGCTGCCTATACCCCTTTTTAAGTGCAGGTCCTAAATGAGCTTTTTCTCTCTCCCTCACACAATCCAGATTCTTTTGAGGGAGTTACCAGTACAGTAACCATACCAGGAAGTACTGAATTTATTAAGCTACTGCTTTTCTTAATCTCAGTGGAGATATTTACTGATAAACAGCTGCCTACGCCATGTTCAATGTCAGGTTCCTAAATGAGCTTTTATCTCTCTCCCTCACCACAAATCAGATTCTTCTGAGGAGTTCCCAGTACATTATCCTTTCCCTGTGTAATTACCTTAACAAGCTCCAGCTGTTTTTTTCTCAGAAGGTTTACTCCCTGATATACAGCTACCTATCGTAAGTGCAGGTCCTAAATGAGCTTTTTTCTCTGTTCCCTCACCACAATCCAGATTCTTTTGGGGAGTTACCAGTACAGTAACCATACCAGGAAGTACTTAATTTCAAGCTACTGCTTTTCTTAATCTCAGTGGAGGTATTTACTGATATACAGCTACGTACCATGTTCATGTCGTTCCTAAATGAGCTTTTATCTCTCTCCCCTCACCACAAATCAGATTCTTTGAGGAGTTCCCAGTACATTATCCTTTCCCCTGTGAATACTTAATTTATTAAGCTCCAGCTGTTTTTATTCTCAGGTTTTACTCCCTGATATAACAGCTACCTATTCGTAAGTGCAGGTTCCTAAATGAGCTTTTTTCTCTTTTCCCTCACCACAATCCAGATTCTTTTGGGGAGTTACCCAGTACAGTAACCATACCAGGTAATTACTTAAGCTACTGCTTTTCTTAATCTCAGTGGAGATATTTACTGATAAACAGCTACCTACGCAGCATTCGTGTCAGTCCTAAATGAGCTTTTTTCTCTGTTCCCTCACCACAATCCAGATTCTTTTGGGGAGTTACCAGTACAGTATCCATACCAGGAATTACTTAATTTATTAAGCTACTGCTTTTCTTAATCTCAGTGGAGATTTTACTGATAAACAGCTACCTACGCAGCATGTATGTCGTTCCTAAATGAGCTTTTATCTCTCTCCCCTCACCACAAATCAGATTCTTCTGAGGAGTTACCCAGTACATTATCCTTTCCCCTGTGTAATTACCTTAACAAGCTCCAGCTGTTTTTATTCTCAGAAGGTTTTACTCCCTGATATACAGCTGCCTACCCTTCATGTGCAGGTTCCTAAATGAGCTTTTTTCTCTGTTCCCTCACCACAAATCCAGATTCTTTTGGGAGTTACCAGTACAGTAACCATACCAGGAAGTACTTAATTTATTAAGCTACTGCTTTTCTTAATCTCAGTGGAGATATTTACTGATAAACAGCTACCTACGCAGCATGTATGTCGTTCCTAAATGAGCTTTTATCTCTCTCCCCTCACCACAAATCAGATTCTTTGAGGAGTTCCAGTACATTATCCTTTCCCCTGTGTAATTACTTAACAAGCTCCAGCTGTTTTTATTCTCAGAATTTTACTCCCTGATATACAGCTGCCTACCCCCTTCATAAGTGCAGTCCTAAATGAGCTTTTTTCTCTGTTCCCTCACCACAAATCCAGATTCTTTTGGGAGTTACCCAGTACAGTAACCTTTCCAGGAAGTACTTAATTTATTAGCTACTGCTTTTCTTAATCTCAGTGGAGATATTTACTGATAAACAGCTACCTACCAGCATGTTCATGTCGTTCCTAAATGAGCTTTTTTCTCTGTTCCCTCACCACAATCCAGATTCTTTTGGGAGTTACCAGTACATAACCATACCAGGTAATTAATTTATTAAGCTCCACTGCTTTTTAATCTCAGTGGAGATATTTACTGATAAACAGCTGCCTACCCATTCGTAAGTCAGTTCCTAAATGAGCTTTTTTCTCTGTTCCCTCACCACAATCCAGATTCTTTTGGGGAGTTACCAGTACAGTATCCATACCAGGAATTACTTAATTTATTAAGCTACTGCTTTTCTTAATCTCAGTGGAGATATTTACTGATAAACAGCTACGTATGCAGCATGTTCATGTCGTTCCTAAA
Organism: Perognathus longimembris pacificus; assembly: GCF_023159225.1. Lineage (NCBI taxonomy): Eukaryota > Metazoa > Chordata > Mammalia > Rodentia > Heteromyidae > Perognathus > Perognathus longimembris. Next base: position 30,530 of record NW_025956638.1, read on the forward strand.
TGAGCTTTTATCTCTCTCCCCTCACCACAAATCAGATTCTTCTGAGAGTTCCCAGTACATTATCCTTTCCCCTGTGTAATTACCTTAACAAGCTCCAGCTGTTTTTATTCTCAGAAGGTTTACTCCCTGATATACAGCTGCCTACCCCCTTCGTAAGTGCAGGTCCTAAATGAGCTTTTTTCTCTGTCCCCTCACCACAATCCAGATTCTTTTAGGGAGTTACCAGTACAGTAACCATACCAGGAAGTACTTAATTTATTAAGCTACTGTTTTCTTAATCTCAGTGGAGATATTACTGATAAACAGCTACCTACGCAGCATGTTCATGTCGTTCCTAAATGAGCTTTTATCTCTCTCCCCTCACCACAAATCAGATTTCTGAGGAGTTCCCAGTACATTATCTTTCCCCTGTGTAATTACCTTAACAAGCTCCAGCTGTTTTTATTCTCAGAAGATTTACTCCCTGATATACAACTGCCTACCCCCTTCGTAAGTGCAGGTCCTAAATGAGCTTTTTTCTCTGTTCCCTCACCACAATCCAGATTCTTTTGGGGAGTTACCAGTACAGTAACCATACCAGGAAGTACTTAATTTATTAAGCTACTGCTTTTCTTAATCTCAGTGGAGATATTTACTGATAAACAGCTACCTACGCAGCATGTTCATGTCGTTCCTAAATGAGCTTTTATCTCTCTCCCCTCACCACAAATCAGATTCTTCTGAGGAGTTCCCAGTACATTATCCTTTCCCCTGTGTAATTACCTTAACATTCCAGCTGTTTTTATTCTCAGAAGGTTTACTCCCTGATATACAGCTGCCTACCCCCTTCGTAAGTGCAGGTCCTAAATGAGCTTTTTTCTCTGTTCCCTCACCACAATCCAGATTCTTTTGGGAGTTACCAGTACAGTAACCATACCAGGAAGTACTTAATTTATTAAGCTACTGCTTTTCTTAATCTCAGTGGAGATATTTACTGATACAGCTACCTACGCAGCATGTTCATGTCGTTCCTAAATGAGCTTTTATCTCTCTCCCCTCACCACAAATCAGATTCTTCTGAGGAGTTCCCAGTACATTGTCCTTTCCCCTGGTAATTACCTTAACAAGCTCCAGCTGTTTTTATTCTCAGAAGTTTACTCCCTGATATACAGCTGCCTACCCCCTTCGTAAGTGCAGGTCCTAAATGAGCTTTTTTCTCTGTTCCCTCACCACAATCCAGATTCTTTTGGGGAGTTACCAGTACAGTAACCATACCAGGAAGTACTTAATTTATTAGCTACTGCTTTTCTTAATCTCAGTGGAGATATTTACTGATAAACAGCTACCTACGCAGCATGTTCATGTCGTTCCTAAATGAGCTTTTTTCTCTGTTCCCTCACCACAATCCAGATTCTTTTGGGAGTTACCAGTACAGTATCCATACCAGGAAGTACTTAATTTATTAGCTACTGCTTTTCTTAATCTCAGTGGAGATATTTACTGATAAACAGCTACCTACAGCATGTTCATGTCGTTCCTAAATGAGCTTTTTTCTCTGTTCCCTCACCACAATCCAGATTCTTTTGGGGAGTTACCAGTACAGTAACCACCAGGGTAATTACTTAAAAGCTACTGCTTTTCTTAATCTCAGTGGAGATATTTACTGATAAACAGCTACCTACGCAGCATGTTCATGTCGTTCCTAAATGAGCTTTTATTCTCTCCCCTCACCACAATCAGATTCTTTTGAGGAGTTCCCAGTACATAACCTTTCCCTGTGTAATTACCTTAACAAAGCTCCAGCTGTTTTTATTCTCAGAAGGTTTACTCCCTGATATACAGCTCCTAGCCCCCTTCGTAAGTGCAGGTCCTAAATGAGCTTTTTCTCTCTGTTCCCTCACCACAATCCAGATTCTTTTGGGGAGTTACCAGTACAGTAACCATACCAGGAAGTACTTAATTTATTAAGCTACTGCTTTTCTTAATCTCAGTGGAGATATTTACTGATATACAGCTACCTACGCAGCATGTTCATGTCGTTCCTAAATGAGCTTTTTTCTCTCCCCTCACCACAAATCAGATTCTTCTGAGGAGTTCCCAGTACAGTATCCTTTCCCCTGTGTAATACCTTAACAAGCTCCAGCTGTTTTTATTCTCAGAAGGATTTACTCCCTGATATACAGCTGCTACCTTCGTAAGTGCAGGTTCCTAAATGAGCTTTTTCTCTCTCCCCTCACCACAATCCAGATTCTTCTGAGGAGTTACCCAGTACAGTAATCCTACCAGGAAGTACTTAATTTATTAAGCTACTGTTTTTAATTCTCAGTGGAGATTTACTGATAAACAGCTACCTACGCAGCATGTTCATGTCGTTCCTAAATGAGCTTTTTTCTCTGTTCCCTCACCACAATCCAGATTCTTTGAGGGGAGTTACCCAGTACAGTATCCATACCAGGAATACTTAATTTATTAAGCTACTGCTTTTCTTAATCTCAGTGGAGATTTTACTGATATACAGCTACCTACGCAGCATGTTCATGTCGTTTAAATGAGCTTTTTTCTCTGTTCCCCTCACCACAATCCAGATTCTTTTGGGGAGTTACCAGTACAGTATCCTACCAGGAAGTACTTAATTTATTAAGCTACTGCTTTTCTTAATCTCAGTGGAGATTTTACTGATAAACAGCTTACCTACGCAGCATGTTCTGTCGTTCCTAAATGAGCTTTTTTCTCTGTTCCCTCACCACAAATCCAGATTCTTTTGGGGAGTTACCAGTACAGTATCCATACCAGGAAATTACTTAATTTATTAAGTACTGCTTTTCTTAATCTCAGTGGAGATATTTACTGATAAACAGCTACCTACGCAGCATGTTCATGTCGTTCTAAATGAGCTTTTATCTCTCTCCCCTCACCACAAATCAGATTCTTCTGAGGAGTTCCCAGTACATTAGTCCCCTGTGTAATTACCTTAACAAGCTCCAGCTGTTTTTATTCTCAGTGGAGATTTTACTGATAAACAGCTACCTACCCTTCGTAAGTGCAGGTCCTAAATGAGCTTTTTTCTCTGTTCCCTCACAAAATCCAGATTCTTTTGGGGAGTTACCAGTACAGTAACCATACCAGGAAGTACTTAATTCAGCTACTGCTTTTCTTAATCTCGAGATATTTACTTGATAAACAGCTACCTACGCAGCATGTTCATGTCGTTCCTAAATGAGCTTTTATCTCTCTCCCCTCACCACAAATCAGATTCTTCTGAGGAGTTCCCAGTACATTATCCTTTCCCCTGTGTAATACCTTAACAAATCCAGCTGTTTTTATTCTCAGAAGGTTTACTCCCTGATATACAGCTGCCTACCCCCTTCGTAAGTGCAGGTCCTAAATGAGCTTTTTTCTCTGTTCCCTCACCACAATCCAGATTCTTTGGGGAGTTACCAGTACAGTAACCATACCAGGAAGTACTTAATTTATTAAGCTACTGCTTTTTTAATCTCAGTGGAGATATTTACTGATAAACAGCTACCTACGCAGCATGTTCATGTCGTTCCTAAATGAGCTTTTTTCTCTGTTCCCTCACCACAATCCAGATTCTTTTGGGGAGTTACAGTACAGTATCCATACCAGGAAGTACTTAATTTATTAAGCTACTGCTTTTCTTAATCTCAGTGGAGATATTTACTGATAAACAGCTACCTAAGCAGCATGTTCATGTCGTTCCTAAATGAGCTTTTATCTCTCTCCCCTCACCACAAATCAGATTCTTCTGAGGAGTTCCCAGTACATTATCCTTTCCCGTGTGTAATTACCTTAACAAGCTCCAGCTGTTTTTATTCTCAGAAGGTTTACTCCCTGATATACAGCTGCCTACCCCCTTCGTAAGTGCAGGTCCTAAATGAGCTTTTTCTCTGTTCCCTCACCACAATCCAGATTCTTTTGGGGAGTTACCAGTACAGTAACCATACCAGGAATACTTAATTTATTAAGCTACTGCTTTTCTTAATCTCAGTGGAGATATTTACTGATAAACAGCTACCTACCAGCATGTTCATGTCGTTCCTAAATGAGCTTTTATTCTCTCCCTCACCACAATCAGATTCTTTGAGGAGTTCCCAGTACATTATCCTTTCCCCTGTGTAATTACCTTAACAAGCTCCAGCTGTTTTTATCTCAGAAGGTTTACTCCCTGATATACAGCTGCCTACCCCCTTCGTAAGTGCAGGTCCTAAATGAGCTTTTTTCTCTGTTCCCTCACCACAATCCAGATTCTTTGGGGAGTTACCAGTACAGTAACCATACCAGGAAGTACTTAATTTATTAAGCTACTGCTTTTCTTAATCTCAGTGGAGATATTTACTGATAAACAGCTACCTACGCAGCATGTTCATGTCGTTCCTAAATGAGCTTTTATCTCTCTCCCTCACCACAAATCAGATTCTTCTGAGGAGTTCCCAGTACATTATCCTTTCCCCTGTGTAATTACCTTAACAAGCTCCAGCTGTTTTTATTCTCAGAAGGTTTACTCCCTGATATACAGCTGCCTACCCCCTTCGTAAGTGCAGGTCCTAAATGAGCTTTTTTCTCTGTTCCCTCACCACAATCCAGATTCTTTTGGGGAGTTACCAGTACAAGTAACCATACCAGGAAGTACTTAATTTATTAAGCTACTGCTTTTCTTAATCTCAGTGGAGATATTTACTGATAAACAGCTACCTACGCAGCATGTTCATGTCGTTCCTAAATGAGCTTTTATCTCTCTCCCCTCACAAAATCAGATTCTTCTGAGGAGTTCCCAGTACATATCCTTTCCCCTGTGTAATTACCTTAACAAGCTCCAGCTGTTTTTATTCTCAGAAGGTTTACTCCCTGATATACAGCTGCCTACCCCCTTCGTAAGTGCAGGTCTTAAATGAGCTTTTTTCTCTGTTCCCTCACCACAAATCCAGATTCTTTTGGGGAGTTACCAGTACAGTAACCATACCAGGAAGTACTTAATTTATTAAGCTACTGCTTTTCTTAATCTCAGTGGAGATATTTACTGATAAACAGCTACCTACCAGCATGTTCATGTCGTTCCTAAATGAGCTTTTATCTCTCTCCCCTCACCACAAATCAGATTCTTCTGAGGAGTTCCCAGTACATTATCCTTTCCCCTATGTAATTACCTTAACAAGCTCCAGCTGTTTTTATTCTCAGAAGTTTTACTCCCTGATATACAGCTGCCTACCCCCTTCGTAAGTGCGGTCCTAAATGAGCTTTTTTCTCTGTTCCCTCACCACAATCCAGATTCTTTTGGGGAGTTACCCGTACAGTAACCATACCAGGAAGGACTTAATTTATTAAGCTACTGCTTTTCTTAATCTCAGTGGAGATATTTACTGATAAACAGCTACCTACGCAGCATGTTCATGTCGTTCCTAAATGAGCTTTTATCTCTCTCCCCTCACCACAAATCAGATTCTTCTGAGGAGTTCCCAGTACATTATCCTTTCCCCTGGTAATTACCTTAACAAGCTCCAGCTGTTTTTATTCTCAGAAGGTTTACTTCCTGATATACAGCTGCCTATCCCTTCGTAAGTGCAGTCCTAAATGAGCTTTTTTCTCTGTTCCCTCACCACAATCCAGATTCTTTTGGGGAGTACCAGTACAGTATCCATACCAGGAAGTACTTAATTTATTACTCTACTGCTTTTCTTAATCTCAGTGGAGATATTTACTATAAACAGCTACGTATGCAGCATGTTCATGTCGTTCCTAAATGAGCTTTTATCTCTCTCCCCTCACCACAAATCAGATTCTTCTGAGGAGTTCCCAGTACATTATCCTTTCCCCTGTGTAATTACCTTAACAAGCTCCAGCTGTTTTTAATTCTCAGAAGGTTTACTCCCTGATATACAGCTGCCTACCCCCTTCGTAAGTGCAGGTCCTAAATGAGCTTTTTTCTCTGTTCCCTCACCACAATCCAGATTCTTTTGGGAGTTACCAGTACAGTAACCATACCAGGAAGTACTTAATTTATTAAGCTACTGCTTTTCTTAATCTCAGTGGAGATATTTACTGATAAACAGCTACCTACGCAGCATGTTCATGTCGTTCCTAAATGAGCTTTTTTCTCTGTTCCCTCACCACAATCCAGATTCTTTTGGGGAGTTACCAGTACAGTATCCATACCAGGAAGTACTTAATTTATTAAGCTACTGCTTTTCTTAATCTCAGTGGAGATATTACTGATAAACAGCTACCTACCCAGCATGTTCATGTCGTTCCTAAATGAGCTTTTATCTCTCTCCCTCATGACAAATCAGATTCTTCTTGGAGTTCCCAGTACATTATCCTTTCCCCTGTTTAATTACCTTAACAAGCTCCAGCTGTTTTTATTCTCAGAATTTTACTACCTGATATACAGCTGCCTAACCCCTTCGTATGCAGGTCCTAAATGAGCTTTTTTCTCTGTTCCCTCACCACAATCCAGATTCTTTTGGGGAGTTACCAGTACAGTAACCATACCTGGAAGTACTTAATTTATTAAGCTACTGCTTTTCTTATCTCAGTTTAGATATTTACTGATAAACAGCTCCTACCTTCGCAATGTTCATGTCGTTCCTAAATGAGCTTTTTTCTCTATTCCCTCACCACAATCCAGATTCTTTTTGGGAGTTACCAGTACTGTAACCATACCAGGAAGTAGTTAATTTATTAAGCTACTGCTTTTCTTAATCTCAGTGGAGATATTTACTGATAAACAGCTACCTACGCATCATGTTCATGTCGTTCCTAAATGAGCTTTTATCTCTCTCCCATCACCACAAATCAGATTCTTCTGAGGAGTTCCCAGTACATTATCCTTTCCCCTGTGTAATTACCTTAACAAGCTCCCGCTGTTTTTATCTCAGAAGGTTTACTCCCTGATATACAGCTGCCTACCCCGTTCCTAAGTGCAGGTCCTAAATGAGCTTTTTTCTCTGATACCCTCACCACAATCCAGATTCTTTTGGGGAGTTACCGTACAGTAACCATACCAGGAAGTACTTAATTTATTAAGCTACTGCTTTTCTTAATCTCATTGGAGATATTTACTGATAAACAGCTACCTACGCAGCATGTTCATGTCGTTCCTAAATGAGCTTTTATCTCTCTCCCCTCACCACAATCAGATTCTTCTGAGGAGTCCCAGTACATTATCCTTTACCTGTGTAATTACCTTAACAAGCTCCAGCTGTTTTTAATTCTCAGAAGGTTTACTGATATACAGCTGCACCTACCCCCTTTTTAAGTGCAGGTCCTAAATGAGCTTTTTTCTCTGTTCTCCATCACCAAATCCAGATTCTTTTGGGGAGTTACCAGTACAGTAACCATACCAGGAAGTACTTTTATTAAGCTACTGCTTTTCTTAATCTCAGTGGAGATATTTACTGATAAACAGCTACCTACGCAGCATGTTCATGTCGTTCCTAAATGAGCTTTTATCTCTCTCCCTCACCACAAATCAGATTCTTCTGAGGAGTTCCCTGTACATTATCCTTTTCCCTGTGTAATTACCTTAACAAGCTCCAGCTGATTTTTTTCTCAGAAGGTTTACTCCCTGATATACAACTGCCTACCCCCTTCGTAAGTGCAGGTCCTAAATGAGCTTTTTTCTCTGTTCCCTCACGACAATCCAGATTCTTTTGGGGAGTTACCAGTACAGTAACCATACCAGGAAGTACTTAATTTCTTAAGCTACTGCTTTTCTTAATCTCAGTGGAGGTATTTACTGAGAAACAGCTACGTATGCAGCATGTTCATGTCGTTCCTAAATGAGCTTTTATCTCTCTCCCCTCACCACAAATCAGATTCTTCTGAGGAGTTCCCAGGACATTATCCTTTCCCCTGTGTAATTACCTTAACAAGCTCCAGCTGTTTTTATTCTTCGAAGGTTTACTCCCTGATATACAGCTGCCTACCCCCTTCGTAAGTGCAGGTCCTAAATGAGCTTTTTTCTCTTTTCCCTCACCACAATCCAGATTCTTTTGGGGAGTTACCAGTACAGTAACCATACCAGGAAGTACTTAAATTTAAAGCTACTGCTTTTCTTAATTCTCAGTGGAGATTTACTGATAAACAGCAACCTACGCAGCATGTTCCTGTCAGTTCCTAAATGAGCTTTTTTCTCTCCCCTCACCACAAATCAGATTCTTCTGAGGGAGTTCCCAGTACATTATCCTTTCCCCTGTGTAATTACCTTAATACAAGCTCTGCTTTTTTATTCTCAGAAGGTTTACTCCCTGATAAACAGCTGCTACCCCCTTCGTAAGTGCAGGTCCTAAATGAGCTTTTTTCTCTGTTCCCTCACCACAATCCAGATTCTTTTGAGGGAGTTACCAGTACAGTAACCATACCAGGAAGTACTTAATTTATTAAGCTACTGCTTTTCTTAATCTCAGTGGAGATTTTACTGATAACAACTGCCTACCTACGAAGTGCAGGTTCCTAAATGAGCTTTTATCTCTCTCCCCTCACCACAAATCAGATTCTTCTGAGGAGTTCCCAGTACATTATCCTTTCCCCTGTGTAATTACCTTAACAAGCTCCAGCTGTTTTTATTCTCAGAAGGTTTACTCCCTGATATGCAGCTGCCTACCACCTTCGTAAGTGCAGGTCCTAAATGAGCTTTTTTCTCTGTTCCCTCACCACAATCCAGATTCTTTTGGGGAGTTTCCAGTACAGTAACCATACCAGGAAGTACTTAATTCATTAAGCTACTGCTTTTCTTAATCTCAGTGGAGATATTTACTGATAAACAGCTACCTACGCAGCATGTTCATGTCGTTCCTAAATGAGCTTTTATCTCTCTCCCTCACCACAAATCAGATTCTTCGGGAGTTCCCAGTACATTATCCTTTCCCCTGTGTAATTACCTTAACAAGCTCCAGCTGTTTTTATTCTCAGTGAATATTTACTCCATGATATACAGCTGCGTACCCCCTTCGTAAGTGAAGGTTCTAAATGAGCTTTTTTCTCTGTTCCCTCACCAAAATCCAGATTCTTTTGGGGAGTTACCAGTACAGTAACCTACCAGGAAGTACTTAATTTATTAATACTGCTTTTCTTAATCTCAGTGGAGATATTTACTGATAAACAGCTACCTACGCAGCATGTTCATGTCGTTCCTAAATGAGCTTTTTTCTCTGTTCCCTCACCACAATCCAGATTCTTTGGGGAGTTACCAGTACAGTGTATCCATACCAGGAATTACTTAATTTATTAAGCTACTGCTTTTCTTAATCTCAGTGGAGATATTTACTGATAAACAGCTACCTACGCATGTTCATGTCGTTCCTAAATGAGCTTTTATTCTCTCCCCTCACCACAAATCAGATTCTTCTGAGAGTTCCCAGTACATTATCCTTTCCCCTGTGTAATACTTAACAAGCTCCAGCTGTTTTTATTCTCAGAAGATACTCTGATATACAGCTGCCTACCCCCTTCGTAAGTGCAGGTCCTAAATGAGCTTTTTTCTCTGTCCCCTCACCACAATCCAGATTCTTTTGGGAGTTACCAGTACAGTAACCATACCAGGAAGTACTTAATTTATTAAGCTACTGTTTTCTTAATCTCAGTGGAGATATTACTGATAAACAGCTACCTACGCAGCATGTTCATGTCGTTCCTAAATGAGCTTTTATCTCTCTCCCCTCATCACAAATCAGATTCTTCTGAGGAGTTCCCAGTACATTATCCTTTCCCCTGTGTAATCACCTTAACAAGCTCCAGCTGTTTTTATTCTCAGAAGATTTACTCCCTGATATACAGCTGCCTACCCCCTTCGTAAGTGCAGGTCCTAAATGAGCTTTTTTCTCTGTTCCCTCACCACAATCCAGATTCTTTTGGGGAGTTACCAGTACAGTAACCATACCAGGAAGTACTTAATTTATTAAGCTACTGCTTTTCTTAATCTCAGTGGAGATATTTACTGATAAACAGCTACCTACGCAGCATGTTCATGTCGTTCTAAATGAGCTTTTATCTCTCTCCCCTCACCAAAAATCAGATTCTCTGAGGAGTTCCCAGTACATTATCCTTTCCCCTGTGTAATTACCTTAACAAGCTCCAGCTGTTTTTATTCTCAGAAGGTTTACTCCCTGATATACAGCTGCCTACCCCCTTCGTAAGTGCAGGTCCTAAATGAGCTTTTTTCTCTGTTCCCTCACCACAATCCAGATTCTTTTGGGGAGTTACCAGTACAGTAACCATACCAGGAAGTACTTAATTTATTAAGCTACTGCTTTTCTTAATCTCAGTGGAGATATTTACTGATAAAAGCTACCTACGCAGCATGTTCATGTCGTTCCTAAATGAGCTTTTATCTCTCTCCCCTCACCACAAATCAGATTCTTCTGAGGAGTTCCCAGTACATTGTCCTTTCCCCTGGGTAATTACCTTAACAAGCTCCAGCTGTTTTTATTCTCAGAAGGTTTACTCCCTGATATACAGCTGCTTACCCCCTTCGTAATGTCAGGTTCCTAAATGAGCTTTTATCTCTCTCCCTCACCACAATCAGATTCTTTTGAGGAGTTCCCAGTACATTATCCTTTCCCCTGTGTAATTACCTTAACAAGCTCCAGCTGTTTTTATTCTCAGTGAGATTTTACTCCCTGATATACAGCTGCCTACCCCCTTCGTAAGTGCAGGTCGTTAAATGAGCTTTTTTCTCTGTTCCCTCACCACAAATCCAGATTCTTTTGGGGAGTTACCAGTACAGTAACCATACCAGGAATACTTAACATTAGCTACTGCTTTTCTTAATCTCAGAGATATTTACTGATAAACAGCTACCTACCATGTTCATGTCGTTCCTAAATGAGCTTTTTTCTCTGTTCCCTCACCACAATCCAGATTCTTTTGGGGAGTTACCAGTACAGTATCCATACCAGGAAGTACTTAATTTATTAAGCTACTGCTTTTCTTAATCTCAGTGGAGAATTTACTGATAAACAGCTACCTACGCAGCCTGTCATGTCGTTCCTAAATGAGCTTTTATCTCTCTCCCCTCACCACAAATCAGATTCTTCTGAGGAGTTCCCAGTACATTATCCTTTCCCTGTGTAATTACCTTAACAAGCTCCAGCTGTTTTTATTCTCAGAAGGTTTACTCCCTGATATACAGCTGCCTACCACTTCGTAAGTGCAGTTCCTAAATGAGCTTTTTTCTCTGTTCCCTCACCACAATCCAGATTCTTTTGGGGAGTTACCAGTACAGTAACCATACCAGGAAGTACTTAATTTATTAAGCTACTGCTTTTCTTATCTCAGTGGAGATATTTACTGATAAACAGCTACCTACGCAGCATGTTCATGTCGTTCCTAAATGAGCTTTTATCTCTCTCCCCTCACACAAATCAGATTCTTCTGAGGAGTTCCCAGTACATTATCCTTTCCCTGTGTAATTACCTTAACAAGCTCCAGCTGTTTTTATTCTCAGAAGGTTTACTCCCTGATATACAGCTGCCTACCCCCTTCGTAAGTGCAGGTCCTAAATGAGCTTTTTTCTCTGTTCCCTCACCACAATCCAGATTCTTTTGGGGAGTTACCAGTACAGTAACCATACCAGGAAGTACTTAATTTATTAAGCTACTGCTTTTCTTAATCTCAGTGGAGATATTTACTGATAAACAGCTACCTACGCAGCATGTTCATGTCGTTCCTAAATGAGCTTTTATCTCTCTCCCCTCACCACAAATCAGATTCTTCTGAGGAGTTCCCAGTACATTATCCTTTCCCTGTGTAATTACCTTAACAAGCTCCAGCTGTTTTTATTCTCAGAAGGTTTACTCCCTGATATACAACTGCCTACCCCCTTCGTAAGTGCAGGTCCTAAATGAGCTTTTTTCTCTGTTCCCTCACCAACAATCCAGATTCTTTTGGGGAGTTACCAGTACAGTAACCATACCAGGAAGTACTTAATTTATTAAGCTACTGCTTTTCTTAATCTCAGTGGAGATATTTACTGATAAACAGCTACCTACGCAGCCTGTTCATGTCGTTCCTAAATGAGCTTTTATCTCTCTCCCCTCACCACAAATCAGATTCTTCTGAGGAGTTCCCAGTACATTATCCTTTCCCCTGTGTAATTACCTTAACAAGCTCCAGCTGTTTTTATTCTCAGAAGTTTACTCCCTGATATACAGCTGCCTACCACCTTCGTAAGTGCAGGTCCTAAATGAGCTTTTTTCTCTGTTCCCTCACCACAATCCAGATTCTTTTGGGGAGTTACCAGTACAGTAACCATACCAGGAAGTACTTAATTTATTAAGCTACTGCTTTTCTTAATCTCAGTGGAGATATTTACTGATAAACAGCTACCTACGCAGCATGTTCATGTCGTTCATAAATGAGCTTTTATCTCTCTCCCCTCACCACAAATCAGATTCTTCTGAGGAGTTCCCAGTACATTATCCTTTCCCCTGTGTAATTACCTTAAGAAGCTCCAGCTGTTTTTATTCTCAGAAGTTTACTCCCTGATA